>NC_080587.1:72080493-72382835 GCF_029962835.1 Magnolia sinica | reverse complement strand
CCATTTAACAACCAAACTACATGTTAGCATTATAATTTCTATTAAATAGCGTTAGTAGAATCTTCCGCGACTTGTTACTTCTGAAAAGAAAACTGAGTATAAAAAATGTCACCACCCAAACTCGGAAACCGGTATAACAACGTGGACATTTAACCATCATTGTCCATCAATGTGGACATCTAACCAACATTGCTCCCTAGCAGTGGCCATTTAACAACCAAACTAGATGTTAGTATTACAATTTCTGTTAAATAGCGTTAGTAGATTTTTCCCCAACATGTTACTCCTGAAAATAGAAACAAGTATAAAAACTGTCACGCCCCAAACTTAGAAACCGAGCTCACAATGTGGACATTTAACCATCATTGCCCATCAAGGTGGACATCTAACCAACATTGCTCCCTAAGAGTGGCCATTTAACAACCAAACTAGATGTTAGTATTATAATTTTTATTAATTAGCGTTTTTAGATTCTTCCGTGATATTTTACTCCTGAAAACAAAAACAAGTATAAAAATTGTCATGCCCCAAACTTGGAAATCGGGTTCACAATGTGGACATTTAACCATCATTGCCCATTAATGTGGATATCTAACC
Source organism: Magnolia sinica (assembly GCF_029962835.1). NCBI lineage: Eukaryota > Viridiplantae > Streptophyta > Magnoliopsida > Magnoliales > Magnoliaceae > Magnolia > Magnolia sinica. The sequence goes on along the minus strand of NC_080587.1, from coordinate 72,382,238 downwards.
AACATTGATCCCTAAGAGTGGTCATTTAACAACCAACCTAGATGTTAGTATTATAATTTTTATTAAATAGCATTAGTAGATTCTTCTGCGACATGTTACTCCTGAAAACAAAAGCAAGTATAAAAATTGTCGCGCCTTAAACTCGGAAACCGAGCTCACAATGTGGACATTTAACAATCATTGCCAATCAATGTGGACATCTAACCAACATTGCTACCTAAGAGTGGCCATTTATCGACTAAACTAAATGTTAGCATTACAATTTCTATTAAATAACGTTAGTAGATTCTTCCACGACATGTTATTCCAGAAAATAAAATAAAAAAACAAGTATAAAAATTGTCATGCCCCAAAATCAGAAATTGGGCTCACAATGTGGACATTTAACCATCATTGCCCATCAATGTGGACATCTAACCAACATTGCTTCCTAAGAGTAGCCATTTAACAACCAAACTAGTTGTTAGTATTAGAATTTCTATTAAATACCTTTAGTAGATTCTTCCACGATATGTTACTCATGAAAATAAAAACAATTATAAAAACTGTCATGCCCCAAACTCGAAAACCGGGCTCACAATGTGGACATTTAACCATCATTGCCCATCAATGTCGACATCTAACCAATATTGCTACATACGAGTGGCCATTTAACAACCAAACTAGTTGTTAATATTAGAATTTCTATTAAATAGCATTAGTATATTCCTCCGCGACATGTTACTCCTGAAAACAAAAGCAACTATAAAAACTGTCACACCCCAAATTCGAAAACCGCGCTGAGAAGTGGACATTTAACCATCATTGCCTATCAATGTTGACATCTAACCAACATTGCTCCCTGTGAGTGGCCATTTAACAACCAAAATATATGTTAGTAATAGAATTTCTATTAAATAACGTTAGTAGATACTTCCACGACATGTTACTCTTGAAAATAAAAGCAATTATAAAAACTGCCACGCCCCAAACTCAGAAATCAGGCTCACAATTTGGTCATTTAACCCTCATTGCCCATCAATGTTGACATCATACCAATATTGCAACCTAGCAGTGACCATTTAACAACCAAACTATATGTTAGTATTATAATTTATATTTAATAGCGTGAGTAGAATCTTCCGCGACATGTTACTACAGAAAATAAAAGCAAGTATAAAAACTTTCTCGCCCCAAACTCAGAAACCGGGCTCACAGTGTGGACATTTAACCATCATTGCCCATCAATGTAGACATCTAACCAACATTGCTCCCTATGAGTGACCATTAAACTACCAAACTAGATTTCATTATTAGAATTTCTATTAAATAGCGTTAGTAGATTCTGCTGCAATATGTTAATCCTGAAAACAAAAACAATTATAAAAATTGTCACGCCTCAAACTCAAAAACCTAACCCACAATGTGAACATTTAACCATCATTGTCGATCAATGTTGACATTTAACCAACATTGCTCCCTAAGAGTAGCCATTTAACAACCAAAGTAGATGTTAGTATTAGCATTTCTATTAAATAGCGTTAGTAAAGTCTTCCGCGATATGTTACTTTTGAAAACAAAAACAGTTATAAAAACTGTCACCCTCAAACTCGGAAACCTGGCTCATAATGTAGACATTTAACCATCATTGCACATCAATGTGGACATCAAACCAACATTGCACCCTAAGAGTAGCCATTTAACAACCAAAACAGATGTTAGTATGAGAATTTCTATTAAATAGTGTTAGTAGATTCTTCCGTGACATGTTACTCCAGAAAACAAAAACAAGTATAAAAACTGTCACGCCCAAATTTCAGAAACCGCGCTTACAATGTGGACATTTAACCATCATTGCTCATCCATGTGGACATCTAACCAACATTGCTCCCTCGGAGTAGCCATTTAACAACCAAACTAAATGTTAGTCTTAAAATTTCTATTAAATAGCGTTAGTAGATTCTTTCATGACATATTACTCATGAAATCAAAAGCAATTATAAAACCGTCACGCCCCAAAATCGAAAACCGGGCTCAGAATGTAGACATTTAAGCATCATTGCCCATCAATGTGGACATCTAACCAACATTGCTCCCTATGAGTGGCCATTTAACAACCAAACTATATGTTAGTATTAGAATTTCCTTTTAATAGCGTTAGTAGAGTCTTCCGCAACATGTTGATCCAGAAAACAAAAGCAAGTATAAAATATGTATCGCTCCAAACTTGGAAAACGGGCTCACAATGTGGACATTTAACCATCATTGCCCATGAATGTGGACATCTAACCAACATTGCTCCCTATGGGTGGCCATTTAACAACCAAACTAGATTTTATTATTAGAATCTTTATTAAATAGCGTTAGTGAATTCTTCCGCGATATGTTAATCCTGAAAACAGAAAAATTATAAAAATTGTCACGCCGCAAACTCAGAAACCGGGCTCACAATGTAAACATTTAACCATCATTGTCCATCAATGTCGACATCTAACCAACATTGCTCCCTAGGAGTGACCATTTAATAACCAAAATAGATGTTAGTATTAGAATTTCTATTCGATAGGGTTAGTAGAGTCATCAGCGATATGTTACTTTTGAAAAAAAAAACATTTATAAAAATTGCCACCCCCAAACTGGGAAACCGAGCTAACAATGTGGACATTTAACCATCATTGCCAATCAATGTGGACATCTAACCAACATTGCTACCTAAGAGTGGACATTTAACAACCAAACTAGATGTTAATATTACAATTTCTATTAAATAACGTTAGTATATTCTTCCGAGACATGTTAATCCTGAAAATAAAAGCAAGTATAAAAACTGTGTCGCACTAAACTCGGAAACCGGGATCACAATGTGGACAGTTAACAATCATTGCTCCCTAGGAGTGGCGATTTAACAACCAAACTAGATGTTAGTAATATAATTTTTATTAAATAGCACTAGTAGATTCTTTCCCGAAATGTTACTCCTGAAAAAAAAAAAGTAAGTATAAAAATTGTCCCGTCCCAAACTCGGAAACCGATCTCACAATGTGGACATATAACCATCATTGTCCATCAATGTGAACATCTAACCAACATTGCTCCCTAGGAGTGGCCATTTAACAACCAAACTAGATGTTACTATTAGAATTTCTATTAAATAGCATTAGTAGAATCTTCTGCGATATTTTACTCATGAAAACAAAAACAAGTATAAAATTTGTCACGCCCCAAGCTCGAAAACCGGGTTCACAATGTGGACATTTAACCATTATTGCCCATCAATGTGGACATCTAACCAACATTGCCCCTTAGGAAAAGCTATTTAACAATCAAACTAGATGTTAATATTAGAATTTTTATTAAATAGCGTTAGTAGATTCTTCCGCGACATGTTACTCCTGAAAACAAAAGCAAGTATAAAAACTGTCACGCCCCCAAACTCGGAAACCGGGGCTTACACGTTAGACATTTAACCATCATTGCCCATCAATGTGGACATCTAACCAACATTGCACATGTTACTCCTGAAAACAAAAGTAAGTATAAAAACTGTCACGCCTCAAACTCGGAAACCGGGGCTCACACTTTAGACAGTTAACCATCATTGCCCATCAATGTGAACATCTAACCAACATTGCTCCCTAGGAGTGGCCATTTAACAAGCAAATTAGATGTTAGTATTAGAATTTCTATTAAATAGCGATAGTAGATTCTTCAGCGACATGTTACTCCGAAAAACAAAAGCAAGTATAAAAACTATCATGCCCTAAATTCGAAAATCGGGCTCACAATGTGGACATCTAACCTACATTGCTCCCTAGGAGTGACCATTTAATAACCAAACTAAATGTTAGCATTAGAATTTCTAATAAATAGCGTTAGTAGAATCTTCCGCAACATGTTACTCCTAAAAAGAAAGCGAGTATAAAAAATGTCACGCCCTAAACTCGGAAACTGGGCTCACAATGTGGACATTTAACCATCATTGCCCATCAATATGGACATCTAACCAACATTGCTCCCTAGTAGTGGCCATTGAACAACGAAACTAGATGTTAGTATTACAATTTCTATTAAATAGTGTTACTAGATTTTTCCATGACATGTTACTACTGAAAAAAAAAAGTACTTATAAAAACTGTCACACCCCAAACTCGTAAATTGGGCTCACAATGTGGACATTTAACCATCATTGCCCATCAATGTATACATCTAACCGACATGGCTCCTTAGGAGTGGCTATTTAACAACCAAAGTAGATGTTAATATTAGAATTTCTACTTAATAGTGTTATTAAATTCTTCCGCAATATGTTACTCCTGAAAACAAAAGCAAGTATAAAAACTGTAAAGCCCCAAACTCTGAACCCGGACTCACAATGTGGACATTAAACCATCATTGCTCATCAATGTGTACATTTAACCAACATTGCTCCCAAAGAGTGTTCATTTAACAACCAAACTAGATGTTAGTACTGAAATTTTCATTAAATAACGTTAGTAGATTCTTTCACGACATGATACTCCTTAAAAAAAAAACAAGTATAAAAATTGTTGCGCACCAAACTCGAAAACCGGGCTCACAATGTATACATTTAACCATCATTGCCCATCAACGTGGACATCTAACCAACATTGCACCCTAGGAGTGGCCATTTAACAACCAAACTAGTTGTTAGTATTAGAATTTCTAATAAATAGCGTTAGTAGATTCTTCCGCGACATGTTACTCCTGAAAATAAAAGCAAGTATAAAAACTGTCGCGCCTCAAACTCGAAAACCGGGCTCACAATGTGGACATTTAACCATCATTGCCCATCAATGTGGACATCTAACCAACATTGCTCCCTAGGAGTGGCCATTTAACAACCAAACTAGATGTTAGTATTAGAATTTCTATTGAATAGCGTTAGTAGATTCTTCCGCGATATATTTTACCTAAGAACAAAAATAAGTATAAAAACTGTCATGCCCGAACTCCAAAACCGAGCTCACAATGTAGACATTTAACCATCATTGTCAATTAATGTGGACATCTAACCAACAATGCTCCTTAAGAGTGGCCATTTAACAACCAAAATAGATGTTAGTATTAGAATTTCTATTAAAAAGCGTTAGTAGATTCTTCCACGATATGTTACTCGTGAAAACAAAAGCAAGTATAAAAACAGTCACACCCCAAACTCGGAAACCGAGCTCACAATGTGGACATCTAACCATCATTGCCCATCAATGTGGACATCTAACCAATATTGCTCCTTAGGAGTGGCCATTTAACAACCAAACTATATGTTAATATTAGAATTTCTATTAAGTAGCGTTGGTAGATTCTACTGCGATATGTTACTCCTGGAAACAGAAACAATTATAAAAACTGTCACGCCCCAAACTTAGAAACCAGGCTAACAATGTGGACATTTAACCATCATTGCCCATCACATCTAACCAACATTTCTCCGAAGGAGTGACCGTTTAACAACCAAACTAGATGTTAATATTAGAATTTCTATTAAATAGCGTTAGTAGATTCTTTCGCGAAATGTTACTCCTGAAAACAAAAACAATTATAAAAACTATCACGCCCCAAACTCGGAAACCAGGCTCACAATGTGGACATTAAACCATCATTCCCCATCAATGTGGACATCTAACCAACATTGCTCCCTAGGAGTGGTCAATTGACAACCAAACTAGATGTTAGTACTGAAATTTTCATTAAATAACGTTAGTAGATTCTTTCACGACATGATACTACTGGAAAAAAAATAAATATAAAAATTGTTATGCCCCAAACTCGGAAACCGGGCTCACAATGTAGACATTTAACCATCATAGCCCATCAATGTGGACATCTAACCAACATTGCTCCCTACGAGTAGCCATTTAACAAACAAACTAAATGTTAGTATGAAATTTTCTATTAAATTTCGTTAGTAGAATCTTCCACGGCATGTTACTCCTGAAAACAAAAGCAAATATAAAAACTGTCACGCCCCAAACTCGAAAACTAGGCTCACAATGTGGATATTTAACCATCGTTACCTATCAATGTAGACATCTAACCAGCAGTGCTCCCTAGCAATTGCCATTTAAAAACTAAATTAGATGTTGGTATTAGAATTTCTATTAAATAGCGTTAGTAGATTCTTCAGCGAAATGTTACTCCTGAAAACAAAACCAATTATAAAAACTGTCACACCCCAAACTCCGAAACCAGGCTCACAATGTGGACATTTAATCATCATTGCCTAACAATGTGGACATCTAACCAACATTGCTCCATAAGAGTGGCCATTTAACAATCAAAGTAGATGTTAGTATTAAAATTTCTAATAGATATCGTTAGTATATTCTTCTATGACATGTTACTATTGAAAACAAAAGCAAGTATATAAAAACTGTCATGCCCGAAACTCGAAAACCGAGTTCACAATGTGGACATTTAACCATCATTGCCCATCAATATGGACATGTAACCAACATTGCTCCCTAGGAGTGACCATTTAACAACCAAACTAGATGTTAGTATTATAATTTCTATTAAAAAGCGTTATATTCTTCCGCGACATGTTACTCATGAAAACAAAAGCAAATATAAAAACAGTCGCGCCACAAACTCGGAAATCGGGCTCACAATGTGGACATTTAACCATCATTGCCCATCAAAGTGGACATCTAACCAACATTGCTCCCTATGAGTTGCCATTTAACAACCAAACTAGATGTTGGTATTAGATTTTCTATTAAATAGCGTTAGTAGATTTTTTCACGATATTTTACTCCGGAAAAAAAAAAGTATAAAAACTGTCATGCCCCAAACTCGAAAACCGAGCTTACAATGTGGACATTTAACCATCATTGCCCATCAATGTGGACATCTAATCAGCATTGCTCCCTAGGAGTGGCCATTTAACAACCAAACTAGATGTTAGCATTAGAATTTTTATTAAATAGCGCTAGTAGATTCTTCCGCGACATGTAATTCCTGAAAACAAAATCAAGTTTAAAAACTGTCACACCCCAAACTCAGAAACCGAGCTCACGATGTCGACATTTAATCATCACTGCCCATCAATGTAGACATCTAACCAACATTGCTCCCTAGGAGTAGCCATTTAACAATCAAACTAGATGTTAGTATTAGAATTTTTATTAAATAGCGTTTGTAAATTCTTCTACGACATGTTACTGCTGAGAACAAAAACAAGCATAAAAACTGTCACGCCTCAAACTCAGAAACTAGGCTCATAATGTGGACATTTAACCATCATTGCAATCAATGTGGACATCTAACCAACCTTGCTCCCTAGGAGTGGTCCACATAGAGCCAAACATATAGTGAGCTCATAGCCTCACAAAAACAAAGGTAATTAGATATTAGTAATAGAATTTAGATGGCTCTTGTCTCTCAATCACCACAAAACTCACAAACAAGATGTGGTTCGATTTAAAAATTGCATGTATTAAGAACAACCCAATTAGATGTTAGTATTAGAATTTTCCATAAAATAGCGTTAGCAGATTCTTCCGCGATATGTTACTGTTGAAAACAAAACCATATATATAAACAAAGTTAATTAGATGTTAGTTGTAGAATTGAGTTGACTCGTGTCTCTCAATCTTCACAAAACAAACTAACAATCTGCCATCGGATTAAAAACTACATGTTTCAATAACAACCAAATTAGATGTTAGAATTAGAATTTCTATTAAATAGTGTTACTAGATTCTTTTGCGACATGTTACTCCTGAAAACAAAAGCAGGTATAAAAACTATCACACCACAAACTCGGAAATCGGGCTCACATTTTACTCCTGAAAATAACCTACTTAGGTTCAAGCAATTTTCCCCCTTTTCTAGAAAGATGGTGGGAATGGGATATTGTAATATTTCTACCTTTGCCTACATTTTAAAATATACTAGCATTTACCTCTGTCCAAAAAGTAAAAAATATTTTTGCTGAAAGTGCTGTAAGGGGTAATGATCTGATAAGGCCGACGAATGGGGCTAGGCTGGGTGTGGCCAGGCTGAAGCATGCTCAAGTCCAATACATGAGCTGAGGACCTGAGTCGAGGCCCACATGAATTGGGCTCCTGCCACCCAGGGTGGATGACGAAACCAACAGGCTGCAAGGCTCAGCCCAGTCTCTTCATCCCCTGCATACAGTTACTATTCTTCTTAACCATCTATTTGTAGGCCACAAATAAAAAATGTTAAGAATGCCATTAGTTAACAGCTCACCAAACTAGCAGAATGGAAAATAGATTCCTTCTTTTTTTACTCAATAACTTCAAAAAACACAATACCATGAATTTCATTACTACAGCTTCTTTTCCATTTCCATGCACAAAACTAGAATGACCCTTTTAGCATTAGAGCTTTGGAAGCTCCAAATCAACACACCAAACAAAACACCATTTAGAATTTCTTGAAATGGGCATCTAGAAAAAACCCCCAAAAAACATCAATTTCTGCTGAAATTATTTAGGAATGGAAATTTGCAGGACTGGTTTATGGTTACAGCAAACACAATAATAGTACTTTTTTGCCAAATGGGGTGTCCTAACCATTGCATTTTAATTGAGTGTTGACTGTTGCTGTATTTTCTTTCTTGCCCATCTTTTTGTTGAATGTGAACCTCTGAAATGGCCAATTCCAGAGCATAAAACAGGAAGGTTGATCTAATGTGGGCAATCAATCCTAAAACGTCACCAATCTAACATTTAAAAGTTGACCCCAAACTGTTGGAGAAAGGCTAAGATGATGACAGCATTAGAAAATCTTACTCTTGGCCAAATCTCCACCTTGATTCTTGGGTCAACACCCTGCACTAGAAATAGCAAGAATGAGAAAAAAAAAAAAGAAAAAAAACAGAATTATAGCAAATTGTGGCCATTGTGTTCATTTCTTCTATTTGATGAGGTAAGCTCACTTGCCATTTGTATTTGAAGGATGCCCACTCATTCCTCTATTTGTGCTATTTCCAAAATTGTCACTTTGATATAAAAATGAAAGAAACCTTGCAAAACCAAGGCCAATTGTAAAGACCTTTGGCTAAGCCCAATAGATCACATAAACAAGCCTCAAAACCTACTGTTCTACAGATTTTTTTTATTTATTGAAAGGTTGCAAAAGCATTGGAAAACAAGCCTCGAAACCTGCATTTCTACATTGAACAATCATAGTTGGTAAATGACAGGATGCACAACTAGATAGGGAAACAAGCCTCAAAACTTGCATTTAACACTGAACAAAATCATGGTTGATAAATTACAGGATGCACAAGCATAGGAAAAGAAGCCTCAAAACCTTCATTTCTAGATTAAACTATCATGATTGGTACAAATGACAAGATGAACAAGCATAGGGAGTCTTCAGTCATAGTACTTCTGAAATTCTTACTTTGGCATATTGGGTTATATCATCATACAATCCAAAGAAGAAGCTTCCTAATTGATGGATGTGCCTCAAAGAGGATTCTCAATCCTCTTTGTACATTATCCTTAGCATTCATGATGCAACATTTAAGAGTTGCTGAAATAACATTTAGAACAGCAATAGGACCAAGACGTTATTTGCCACAAAAATTATTGAGTTGTTTCAATTTCAGGAAATGGTCTTTCCACATGCTAGAATGCCAAATCAATGGCCCCATCACTATTTGCATTCATCAAGTGTGTGGTGAGGACCATGCTAATGGACAGCATATGCATAAAGCACATTGGTGGGCCCATGGGTGAGAGAGTGGATTCAATAAGGCTCTGACATGGCGCGATTTGATTGGGTCATGTGCTGCTGCCAGAGTCAAGCAAAGCATGTTTGAAAGTGGGGCTGGACCAATCAAATCTAGCAAAGCCAGGGCCTCACGAAATCCACTCCCAGTGAGTGAAGGGTCTGCATAGTACCCATGAGAGAATTGACCAAACAGCTTTGATAAGCCGACGAGTGTAAAAATCTTCTCTCCTACATACTGCCACATTCACTTGAGTGGCAAATAGCATGATATCCATTTATCAGGTGGACCATACTATAGGAAACAGTGGTGATTGAACATCCAATCATTAAAAACTTCCTATGGCCCACTTTAATGTTTATTTGCCATCCAACCTGTTGATAAGGTCAAATAAACATGGATGAAGGTACCAAAATAAAAAATAAAAAAAACAAATATCAGCTTGATCCAAAGCATTTGTGGCTCATTAATGGTCAATCACCATTGTTTCCTATGTAATAGCTGACCTCTATCAAAATCATCAGCTAAGAGGCTTTCATGGTCAGAATGCCTAGGTTAAGGATCTATAAATCTTGATATCTTAAGAAAAACATAGGAAGTCAACCGTGCCTATATAACTGTGACCGATCATTTGAAAATTATGGCCAGTCAAATAAACATGTGGGCCAGTATCTCCACCACAATGGAGGAGCTGAAGAGTGGACTGGCCTGATTTCAGTGAAGAGAGATAAGCATGGTGGAACCAACATGATGGGTGCCTTGGGATCTCATGCCCAGTTCACACTGCCACATGGTGGCCTGTTCACGAATTGCCCTGTGCATGCTTGTGGCCTAAGCAAAAACCTCATTGTAGATATACAGATTTGAAACCAGCAATTAGATTTCCCTCTAGATTTTAAATAGAATCAAGTGAGACTTTTGTGCCATTCATCATATTGTTTGGGGGAAAACAGAAACTGGAAAATACCTAAGCGAGTGCACCTTATGGATGGAGATCCCTAAGCGTATGGACCAGATCCAAACTCCAGCCGCTCCACACCTGCGAAATCCGATCGTCGGAAGCTCGATCAGATCAATGGCTCGAAGATCGCTGTTTCTGTTGAAGGAAGAGGAAGAGTGAGAGAGGAAAATAGAGAGAGTGAGAGAGAAAGAGAGAAGGGAGCGAAAGAGAGAGGGAGAGATCGAGACGGAGGGAGATCGTCCATGAGGGAGCGGGAGACAGATGGGGAGAGAGATCGAGAGGCAGGGAGTGAGGTTGCAGGAGAGAGAGGGAGAGAGATCGGGAGGGAGCGGGAGAGAGACGGAGAGATCGAGAGGAAGCAAGGGAGAGAGAGAGAGAGAGAGAGAGAGAGAGAGAGAGAGAGAGAATGGGTGCGGCTGCGGTGGAAATTGGGTTTTTCTTTGGTTCGGGAACGGCTTAAAAATTTACAACCGTTCCGGAACCAAATACGTGGTCGTTCCTAAATGGTATTTCTGGTGGAGTGTTCCAGCTGGCGCCGGGCTGTTACCGTTACGTTGACATGTTACCGTTCCATTGATATGGGTTTGAAACTGGACGCGGATTTCCTGCGAAAGCCTTTAGCAGGAAGTTCCTGCGCTTGGGAATCCAGGTGGGGCCCACTGTGATGTTTATGAGAAATCCACCCCGTTCATCCGTTTTTTGTGTTATTTTTAGGTTATTATAGAATAAATGAACCAGATCCATCGCTTAAGTGGGCCGATGACGTGATAATTGAACGTCCACAGTTGAAATATTCGTGGGGCCACAGAAGTTTTTAATCATTTTAATATTTGTGTTTTCAGCTAATCCCAATAGGAATGAGGTTATGAATGGTATAGATGGCATGTGAACATCACTGTCGACCCAAGAAGGTTTCAACGGTATGAAATTTCCTAACCACCTTCTCTTTAGTACGGCACACTTGAGTCTCGAATCCTGCTCAATTTTGGTTTGATATTCGAAAATGAGCTCAGAAAACGGATGGACGGAGTGGATTCCTTACAAACATCACGGTGGGCTCCACCTCGGTTTCCAGCGCAGCTCCCAAAGCTTTGGCAGTAAATCCGCGTAATTCAAACTTGCGCGCGGATTAGGTATCACCGCCATCTCAGGACAGGGAAGGCTTCTACAGGGGATACTGTGATGTATGAACTTTATCCACACTATCCATCCATTTTTCCATATTATTTTGGAATATTATCCCAAAAATACAGGAGATAAATTTCTTAAATGGGCCACATAATGGATATTAAATTTCTACTGTTGAAAAATTCTTAGTGACCACAGAAGTTTCGTATCAAGATGATTTTTTTTTTTGAACTTCATCCTAGTGTATATGATCATGTCAAGGGATTGGATGGAAAATAAACTACAAAGTGGGCCCTAAGAAGATTTCAACGGTGAGCGTTCTTAGCAGCACTGCTTTCCTATGGTGTGGTCCTCTTGAGAATTGGATATGCGTTATTTTCGGTTGTATACTCTAGAATGATATGAAGAGAGGGATGTACAGTGTGGATAAGAGTCATACATCACGGTGGCCCCTCGGTGGCCCTCGGAGCCTCCGCCTGCCCCGAGCTCCGAACAGGCGGGGTGGTACCGCGCAGGTTTCAAAGGACGCGGATTTCCCGCCAATGGATGGTTCCTGCGTGAGGATTCTGGGTAGGCATACTGCGATGTTTATGAGAAATCAAACTCATTCATCCGTTTTTCTACATCATTTTAAGACATGCTACCAAAAATGAGGAGGATCCAAAACTAAAGTAGACCATAGGAGATGAAACAATGGAGAAAGGAATGCCTACCGTTGAAACTTCCCTAGGCTCCACCTTGCTGTTTATATGTCATCTAAACCCTTAATAAGGTCATTTTCACTCAGATAAAGTGAAAACACCAAAAACTTATACCGTTAAAAAAACTTTTATGGCCATATAAATGTTTCAATGGTGGTCACTAAATCTCCACTGTTTCCTGTCGTGTGGCCCACTTGAGTTTTGGATCCTCCTCGGTTTTGGTGTCCCCTTATAAAATGAGCTTAAAAAATGGATAGATGGGTTAGATTTCTCACAAACATCTAAGTGGGCCCCACACAGAATCTTTGCACAGGAACTTCCTGCCAAAGGCTTTCCAGAAAATCGGCGTCCGGTTTCAAAGGGGCGCGGATTAGGTACTTCCCCCGCCTGTTCACCTTGATCCAAAACTTCCGTGGTCCTGAGAATCTTTCAACGGTAGGAATTTAATCCCCACCTTGTGGTCCATTTAAGCCTTTGATATTCTCCATTTTTGTCGTAATAATTTAAAATGATATGGAAAAATGGATGGACGGTGTGGATAAAATTCAAGCGTGACGGTGGACCCTTAGTTGCCCTCAGATCGTCCGCCTGTCCCGAACAGGCGGGGGAACTGCCTAATCCGCACCCGTTTCAAACCCATATCAACACAACGGTCACAGCCCACTGGAAGGCGCGAACGGATACTTCTCCGTTTCCAACGGTCACAGCCAGCTGGAAGGCGCCAACGGATACTTCTCCGTTTCCAACGGATACTTCTCTCTGCCCGCATCGTTCTCTCTCCCTCTCTCCCTCTTCCGAGCAGGCGGGAGTATCAAAGTTTTTCTCTTCCAAATTTGAACGCGGAATGACGGTCTGTGCATCATGTATGTTTGCCACCGTTTACCGTCCACCATACATGTCTACGGTTATCCCGACCATCCAAATTGTGAGTCCGTGGTGGATTGGGAATAGCGCGACAAGACGGTTCCTAGTCACCTCTGCCGATAAAATGGGTTGCCAGAAAGAAAACGTTCAGTAGCCGAATTCAACAGGCTAAATAAGAGAGCGCCATGATCTTAGATCGTGGATGGTTTGGATTGAGAGACATGGGAAACTTTGTGGCCCAAATATCAAGACGCAAATTTCTTATAGAGATCCTGTGCAAAAAAAAAAAAAAAAGCCTCTGTGGGGTCCACTGTACTGTGTGAGTGAGATCCACTTCGTCCGTCATTTAGAATGCCTATCTAAACCTCAAGTAGACCCACCCCACATAGAGAACTGGAAATAGAGGTTAAGCTTAACTTACAATGTATTGTATCGGGCCCACTATGATGGGTGCATGACAACCAATCCGTCTATCATCAGTGTCTTCTTGGGTCATCCTTGCCTCCCAAAAAATCAGATGGGACATATCATGAAAAATCATGCCTAAACCTTTAAAATCCAGTGGTCAGGTCCACGTGGATTTTGGACTGGTCTGATTTTCTCTGTATCAATTCATCCTTGTGGGATGTATCTTGTGAATGGATTAGATGACATGTAAATAATAAAGTGTGGCCCCACAAACAATCTAAAAGGTTTCTAATGTTGGGTATTCTCATTCCAACTGTTCCTGTGGCATGACCTACTTGAGTTTTTGATCCGTCTGATATTTATTTTCTAATAACAACACGAGGGCCCGCACATAATGGATGGATTGGATGTCATGCATATATCATGGTGGGCACTATACATTGACTTGTACGTTGAGCTTCACTTACCAAACATACTATTGGATCCAGCCTCGTTTATCAATGTGGTTTTTGGTCAATGGCCCATCCACAATGAAGCCCGTAATTTGGACGGTGCAGATTGGTGACTACATGCTACGTGTACGTTGGATAAGTTGCCACAATCTAGCAAGCAGTTGCAAACGCAAACCGTAGTGCCTGCCCCCGGCTTGAAAAAATAAGACCAATTGTCTACATTGAGTCGTTGCGACCATTGTTCGGTAATGCGAACCGCTAACATGGTTGGGACCATTTTAGATGGCTCAGGCAATAAAAAGGAAAAATAATAATAATAATGATAATAATTTCTACTAGGTGGATGAAATCTAACCCTCCAATGGGAAGTCCCGACTCCCGAGCAATCAAAGAGCTCCCTTCCACCAAATGAAAGTATCCAAGTTATCAATCATGATATCGATGCACGTATGTACGTTGCATACGTGTACCAGATCTGGACCATTTATCTATGAAGCCTTACCTTAGATAGGCCATACCCCCAAAAGCTATAGTCATATAATTCTAGCCAAGTGAATGACACGTGGATGGATGGAGATGGATTTTTGCCTTCCAACTAGTGGGCCTATCTTCATGGGCAGAATTGTCCGGTTTAAGTGTTTTTCAACCTTAGGCCATCCAATCACTGACCACTGGATAGACGGTTTGGATCCACTGCCTCACCTGCCAGGTTTCAAGTACTAGAAGCGCACGTCTGCAAGATAATGACCACTCGTCTTACCTTACGGGGGCTCGGACATGTGACATGTTGACACAGACTATGTGCTTCGTCACCACTAGGGCAAGTGGACACAGATTGCCTGGTTCGGTAGTGGGAAGCTGGGTGGGCCCACAGATATGCGTGTGACAAATCCACTCTGTTCATAGGTTTTGCAATGTTACAATAGGACAAAATTTATTAATTACTCCTAAAAGCAAAACATGTATAAAAACTAAATTAATTGGATATTAGTAGTAGAATTTAGATAGCTCGTGTCTCTCAACCCCCACAAAACACACAAACAAGCTGTGGTCAGATTAAAAACCATATATGTCAACAACAACTCAATTAAATATTGGTATTAGAATTTTCATTAAATAGCGTTAGCTGATTCTTTAACGCCATGTTACTCCTGAAAACAAAAGCATGTATCAAAAAATTGATTTTTTCTTGTATAAGTGAAGGTCTGATTTACTGAGGAAAATTGAAAAATCATATAGTAGGCTGAGGAGATAAAATTTCAAACAAAATTCACAATGAATCATTAAATACAAAGAAACAGAAAATTCGGAATTTCAATCAAACTAGCTGGTTAAGACAGACGCAACCTATTACTATGAAATCTAAAATTTTTGAGTAAGAAATGATGACTCACAGCGAGCATATGTTTTTATAGTTTTTAGTTAGAATTATAATCTAATGGTACATTTCATGTGCAGTGTACTTGTGTTGCATTGTGCACACTTTTTCTTTATTTTTAAGCAACCACTAATTTTTTTTCTTGAACGTGTTTTAAATTTGTCTAAATTGGAAATCCATCCATCTCTTTTATTCTGTTTGTTTTATTCTCTTAGCTTCCATTTTTAATGAGTTTTCTCATTGCCTTTACTGAAAGATATAATTGTGGGACGATTCTCATATATTATATGATTATTTTTATTTTTTTCTATGCTCTTGATTCTCTTCTCAATATCTTCCAAAGTATCTTATTATTATTCAACAAAATTCATAAAATCTGGCCGTAATGTTGTGTGCATTATAATGATTGACTTTTTTTAATTAGCCAAATTCTAGCAATGTGAAGGAATTCAGAATGAAGCATGAGCGGAGACATATGTTCAAGCAAGACAATGTAAGAGCACATGATGAAAACATAGCTCATGTACAATTAAAGGTAACTGGGCGATTGAAGTGACAAATAGAGTGATTTTAAAAGTTTTAAATTAACCTATGAGAGGCAAGCATAATATATCATGCGGCTGAAAATGAAGAGAACACAAACCGTGAAGACATTACACTTGAGAGTGAGTTTCAGGTGTAAGTTGCATATAAGTTAAATCACTTCTTTTACCTAGGATGTCAAATGCACTAAAAAAGTTGTGACTTACAGCTTGTAACTTGCTTACAGGTGAAATTTTCTGTCCAAACACCACCTTTAAGTGGGGTTGCCTGTGAACCCTTGTCAACTAATAAAACTTTCAGGCATCCAATTGACCCCAAAATGCGCAAGAAAAATTAAGAAATCATATGATCCTTGGTCCACTTGAGCGTTGGATATGCCTTATTTTTGTGTTCATGGCTTAAAATAATATGAGAAAAGGAATTGACGGTTTGAATGTACAGATACATCACAGTGGGCCAGCCCACAGACCTGCCCGTTCGGAGCCAGGGACGGGCAGGGTAGTACGCAATCCGCGTCCCTACCGGCTTATACGGATCCTGGAAGGGAGAGCTGCTGCTTTTTTAAACTGGTTTTATCAGCAAACAGACGAAATGATGCCACGTGGACGCGCGCTTAAACGAAAAGAAGTTTTATTGGGGCCACGTTTCAATGATCGGAACCTTTTATGTCATGGGCCTCAACGTGGATTGTGGAAAAAAAATAAAAATTTTGTAATATTTTAACATTCATGCCCGTTGTTTTGTGGAACAAGTTTAGTTTATTCTAGCCTTGAAATTTTCAAGGCAGCCCCAGAAATTTTGCATCGTCTGATCAACGGCTTGGGAAATTGAAACCAGATCCAACAGCTAAAACTCCACGTGGTCACCAACAGCTACAACCCTCTAAAATCAAGTGGTCACACGTGGGCGCGTGTTACATGTGTTAAAGATCAAGCTTTCAATTTGGACGGATGAATTGATGGAAAGTGATCAAAATTACTTACAAATCAAGTTATTTATTTATTGTATTAAATACCTGTGCTTGGAAAAGTTTTAACCGTGCATTCTTTTGAGGGCTGCGGATGCTTTTGATCAACCCAACTGATGAACCGAATGGATCTCCCCACGAGTGTTCACGGCTTACTGCAATTACTCGGTGCTTGGTACGCACACGTCTCCTTGTCAGGAATTTTGTCTTGAACAAAAACAAAATGCATGGTTTTTTATATTCTGCTGAAAAAATCTGGTATCTTAAGCATTGCGTATTAAAAGCTTGGGACACGGTGTTCATTCCAGGCCAGACATGAACGGTGCGACCCTTGCCACAATCCCTGGATGCTTTTCTCGCCGTAGATCCATTTAGGGAATGAACCCAAAAATAAAGCAGATCTAAATCCAGGTGGACCGTGACTTAGAAAACACTGGTGACTGGCCATTAAAAGCTTTTTTGGGCCACACAAGTTTTGGATTTTCCCTTCCATCCAGCTTTTTGTGACCTTATCAACAGGTTAGATGTCAAATAAATATTATTTAAACATTACAGTGGATCCGAACAAGTTTTTAGTTGTAGGATGCTCCATCAGTACTGTTTCTTTTAGTACACTCCACTTGAAATTTGGATCTGCGTCATTTTTGACCTCATGTCCAGGACTGATCTAGAAAAATTGATGGACGGTGTGGATATACAATAAATGCATCAAGGTGGGCCCCACAAGCCACACCTAATCCGCTCCCAGTTTCCCACCCATTAGCAGGTGCACATATGAGTGAAATAATAGCTTGTAAATGTAGGTATTTTCTTGCACCCAACGTGAACCCAACAAGGCGCAAAACACCAACCACACCAACCCAAGCTCAATAAGCATATACGTGCCTTTTCAATGCTGCTAATACCACGATGCGATAGCGCTAACCTTACTTAGTAGGTCGAGCTAAGACTCAAAGAGCCAATAGCCTCATAGTGCAAATTGCTCGACAGTCTTGAACCGTAGTAGCGCCAGTTATCTATATAGCTGCACTACACAGTATCCACCCCAATGTTATACTTATATCTGCTCAGTACTCAAGCTTCGTACAATGTTCGATATATCCTGAGCCCAGCCTAGGTCCACCATGAGCCAAGTACAACTTAAAAGCTGCCCATAATGTTTGTGCTAGTTCTAGGTCCCAGCTCAAGATTTTGTCTACGAGAGAGCAATGCTCACACAACGAGTTGGAGTATAAATGGGAAGCGGATTGGCTCACACCAGTTATATAATTGTTGTATTGACATCAGTAAGTTCTGTAGGTCTCATCACGAGGTATGTGTTATATCCAAACCATTCATCCATTAGGCCAGCTCATATTTAGGCTTGAGAAGAAAAATAAGACAGATCTAACTATCAAGTGGACGACACTGATAAAAGCAGTGGGGGATTGAACGTCGATCAATATTAAATTTGTTTTTCCTCTTTGTTCAGGTCTTTGTGACCTTATGAACAGATTGGATGGAAAATAAAAGTTATGGTGGGCCCTAGAAATTTTTTAACAATGAAAATCATTATCTCCGCTTCTATTTATGGTGTGGTCCAGATGATCTTTGGATATGATTCGTTTTTTGGATATGCTTTAAAATTATCTCTAAAAATAGATGAAGGGTGTAGATATAATAAATACATCACTGTGGGGCCCATAAAACTTTGATCTCCTTTGAATCGTTCGTACAACTTGGAGCTCAAGGAGCGTCAGTGCTCGTCTTCACAGACAGGTAACTACAGCAGCTATATAGTTGGTGTGTGGTACACCAGCCAATCCACTTCCTTATAAATGAGGCCTCCACCGGACGCGGATTTCCTGCGAAAGACTTTCGCAGGAAGTTCCTGGGCTGGGAACTCAGGTGGGGCCTATTGTGATGTTTGTGTGAAATCCTCTCCGTCTATCCATTTTGTGAGTTCATTTTAGAACATGATGCCAAAAATGAACCGTTTCCAAAGCTCAAGTGAGCCGAAAATGTGATAATTGAACGCCCACAGTTGAAATATTTGTGGGCCGCAAGTGTTTTGAATCATGCTAATATTTGTGACTTCAGTTCATCCTAGTAGGAATGAAGTTATTAACGGTATGGATGGCATGTAAACATCACTGTCGAAGTATAAATAGGAGAGAGGAAGCCTCTGCTATTTATTTTATTTTCATTTAATGTTCTCTCTCCAATCAATGCTCTCTCTCATTTGCTTTATTTAAATAAATAAATAAATAAAAATTCTACCAAAATGAAACAGGGATAATGTTAGAGCTGGGTATTGAATTGGGCCCAACTCAACTCAGTCCGAGTTCTGCATGGCCTGACCTGAACTCGGTCCGATCCAGGACCGAGTCCGGGTCATCTGACTTGATTCGATCCTAACTCATCTGACCTAGACCGATCCGAGTCCAACTCGGTCAGGAAAATCGAGTCAGATCGGATTGGTCCAGGTTCGGATTGGTTTTTTTTCCTTATGTAATCTCACTCATCAGGTTGTTTGCAACATCTTTTAATAGTAAAGCTGTAGTTTTTATAATGCAAGCAAACCAAAGTATCACATTATATATAGTGGTAATGAAGATGCAGATGTTTGGCTGATCGAATGAATTAATGCAAGCAAACCAAAGTATACTACAAACTAGGGATTAGATCAAGATTAACCAGACACACATCACAATATTACAAATGCAGGGAAGTGTTTGCAGGGAACGCAATTGAACCACTATTGGATAAACGAGAGTTCTCTCTTACCATATTTGGACTGTAATTACTAATCAGGTAGGCTGCATTTGGATGCACAAGTGAATTGGACTGTCAAGCATTCATTTTCATCATAGATAAGAACGTTTAACAAAGAAAACTAGTGACGCTTCCAAGCATTTATAACAGGTAGGGCCCAACTGTAGCTGCATCGCTTTCAACTCCATCCCAATGATGTAATTACAATTTTTTTTGTAATAAACAAATGTTAAGGTTTAGTGATTGTCACCTCATTAGACTAACTTCAGTTCAATTTTGCAACCAAATGGACTCTTAGTATTTGTATCAGGCAAAAAACCCAAACCCAGAGAGTTTTCGGTGATAATTGCAAATAAACTCAAACGCCTGACCACATATCTTAATTAGAAACAAGAACATAAAGATATAGAGATGAAAGAACGCTTCAAATCTATATTCTATACTCATGTGTAAGGAACCTATGCATATCCGACACCTGATATGTTTCCCCAAGCTTAAATATCTCTTTGAAACCTAATTTACATATCAAATAGCACTTGAGAGATCAGCAAAGAGAAAACAAAATTTAAAAACACAGAACTTGCGAACCTTCAAAGTACACAAATGAATGAAAATTGCTAAAATACAAAAATAAGAGATGGTGGACATCATTACGAAGACATCATTCATGGAAGCACCTTTATAGTCCAATGAGTAAATTCCCACACCTTAGCACATGGAGATGGTGGACCCCAGATAACAAGGAAACTCTAGAATGAGTGCTTCAAATTTGAAAGAGAAGACAAATAGGTGATGCTGCACCCATGCTCTCTTTTTTATAGCATTCCAAGGGATGCATAATTCTCTAACCTACCCAGAACATCCACTAGAGATCCAGTATTCTCATCTTTAAGATTCCTTGAAAAAGAAAAAATATTCTATCCTAGAACCCCCCACAAACAACAACAACAACAACAACAATAACATATAGAAGGAAAAGAGAATTCAAACAACTTTTGAAAATAAATGTAAACAGACCAACTATAAGCAAAATAACACCCATCTACCAGTCATGAAAGAAACAGCTTTACAGTTACAGCACAGGGAGTACATCACCCACAAAAGGAAAAACTACTCCTAAGCATTTCATCTGAATCAATGACTATCGGCAGAATCAATTATATCAACTTGGGTTTTTTTCCTCTTTTTCCAGATGGTGTTTGCACTCAGTAAATTATGCTTGGCCAAAACAAGTAAGCTAGCACTATGCCATTCAATCACATTTTCTAAGAAGAAAAATATCTTGAAAGCTGATGGTGGCTACCTTGAAAATCACCATTAATAGCCCACAAAACAATAGTTACTGAGACAATGTGTTAGATTGCACCATTATTTCATGAAAATATCATGATATTTTGTGCCACATTAAACATGATATTTAGTGCAACCAAGATGTTAAGAAGTTGTATAGATAAAAAATGGTTATGGTTGCGGCAAATACTATGAAATTTCATAACTTATCAATCTAATTTGGTGCAGATTTGAAATTTGGTATCAAACACACTTTAAGCTAAAATTTAAAGAATAATAAAGAAAGAAAAAGAAAAAGATTAGGCCAGAAAAGCAAAGTAGCATCCAAACAAAAGAACATAGCCACCAAATGAGGTATCCCAATGATCCAATACCCATCCTGGCATATTTGCAACAGACCAACCATGAACTGTGAATTCTGGTAGTTCTCTGCATTATTATTATTATTATTATTATTTTTTAAATTTATAAAATGCTTCTTTCACTTTCTTTGTGAAGAAAACCTAAGAGCATGCATCCAAAAATAGAGCATTGCTAGTAAAGGTACCCTAAAAGAAGATACAAAGTCCATAAGCTCGACTTTGGGACTATTGCAGCATATAACAGCCCCAAAGTGGATGAGTAACCCAAAGGATAAGCTTTATGTGTCTGTTGCTTTCCTCATGGTTTTCATAGATGTCTTTGATGAATGTTTGAGAAAGCATTGGAAAGTCAAACTTTCAGTTTTCCACCTATATGTCCAAAACTCAGAAGTTGCAAAGAAAAAATTTGTCAATTTAGCTCGTTCTAATAGCCAAAATAAAGACCGAAAAGATCAGCAATGTTGCCATTAGGGGGATTTTGGCACATTGCAACAATATTGGCAATTTTTTTATAGTAAGATTTCAGTGTGATTTTGAAATATCCAGTGGAACGTTGAAATATTCCAGACTAAAACAACTACTCTTGGACATGCTCTGCATGTTCACAGAAACATATAACTGAAGTTTATGATACATGCAACATAGACAAGTTATGGAAATGTGGGTCTGTGCCACCTGGAAATCTGGAAATCCTAATGGATGCACCAAAAAAAAAAAAAACTGATATAATTAATTGAGAGTTACAGTTCCCTCATTCCATCTAAGTTTTGGGGAGCTCTTACCAATGATCTTCACAAACATGAGGACTGGATCTACATCCTGTAATTTGGTCTGTGCAGTTAGGAAGAAACTAATGCAGAAGTGGTGTCGGGGGTGATGATTCATCATTAACTTCTAACATCTTGCACAGGAATTGACTTGTGTTGATATCGCCCTTATATTTCGTCCTTTTCCATATTAGTTTTGATCCACTGAATACCCTATTCCAGGTTGATGGTGACAGCTGCATTTTTGTGTGGAAGATGCCGGCTTTACTATCATCAACAATTTTGCAGAAGATTATGGAAAATGCTTCTTATCTGTTTCCAGTAAGCTCATCTCAGTCAGCAGCTCCAAGTGAGGGCATAGTACATGAAGAGGTCAACCACCCAAACACTGATTTCAAGGATATCTCTGCACTGCAAAATTGCAACCTAGATGTTGAAGGAGTGGTTACTGGAAGGGTGTGCGAAGGAACATCAGCATTTAAATTTAGTATCTCAAGGCTTCCGAAGTGGGCACAAATCAAAGTAACAAGCAATGAGACTTCTGATGGAGACCCTGAATTCAATTTGTCTCAGGTAATTTGTAGGAAAATTGGAGATCCTGAAATTCATCAATTTAGTGTCTGGCTGGCTTATTCAGAAACTGTTGGTGGTAGTTTTCCATGTGAGCATTTTGGTTGGTTTAAGATGATGTTGGTCATTGTACTCAATATTTTGGCATGCTATTGGAATATCCATGCTATTGTTGTAATCTGAATGGTGATTTTATTTTATTTTTTTCCCTTTGGGATGGGGTTGCTTTTATTGCAATCTTTCTTGATGCCACATGTGGCTGTTCGTTAGATATTTAATTTCTTAGGATTATTGTCAGCAAGTAAAACTGGAAACTCTTTTTTCAATCGATGGTCAAGGTCAGGCCTCTGGTACCATGGTTCCTATCGCAGTCCGGATTCCATGTCAACTCAACTTGGGAAACAGTCAAGTATGTCACACTAACACATCTGAAAGCCCATTTAGTGCGGAAGCTCCCCAGAGTTCTCCAATGGGTCAAGGGATTCCAAGGTGGTTACTACGATCAATTTACAAGTTATGCTGCTTGTTTATGTGATTGTTCTAGAACCCGTCACTTCTAATTTCTTTTGTTTGTGCATACTTAGCAGCTTTAATGTGGACGGGCATTGGCGCACCATCCATACTGTTTATCTTGATCTACTGGATTCCCCTGAAGTGCGAGATGTCAAGGACATCAAGTTGTCAATTTCCATCCCGTAAGTCCAAACATCATGCACTATTTGCACTCTTTGGTCTTCCTCATGTAGAAGACAGAATGTTCTGAGGTATTCAGCTAGGATATGAAGAGATAGATCATTTACTTGGTACATTTTGTCTAAACTTGTGGAAAGGCAAAAATAGGAGTCCCTTGAAAAATTTCATATACTCAGATAGGATGTGAGGAGATAGATCATTTACTTGGTACATTTTGTCTAAACTTGTGGAAAGGCAAAAATATGACTATGGGTCCCTTGAAAAATCCCTTTGTGCCCATATATTCTAGAATGGAATAGATCCACTGCCGTTGGAGGCACAGTCATTGTACTTTCATAACAAGTCTTGTACATGTGGCGCATGTGTTTGATAGTCTCGGCCCTTGATCAGACTATCCTAGTTTCTGTCTAAGAAAACAACATTTTCCTATTGGATGTGAGCCACTGCTAACAGTCTTTTAGTTTCCATTTATATGCAACCGATCGCATGGCTAGTGTCATGCAAACAATGTGTTTTTTGGTCCATGGTCCATTTACTGCATAAACTGTTGAATAAAGGGCCTGTAGTTTATCCATCTATGCCATGGGTGACGCATAGTATGTCCCATCCCTGAAGGCATTGGATCAGCTCCCTTCTAAAATAAATGTGCACAACATGTGATCCTTCATAAATGCTTAGCTGTTTGTCACATCACTTTGATGAGTTTTGCCTGACGAGTTCTCTGCTCGCACCTCCTACCCCACCATGTGATGTCCATACATGTTTATCTAGAAGTATCCAATGTAGATGGTCCATGTGGAGAAAATCTTACCAATCGGAGATGTCATCATTTGTACAATGTGTCTAAGAAACAATGACACAGAAAAGTAGTAATAACTCCATATAAGTGCTGATGTTCCTCTATCAATGAGATTAGTTCCATGGTGAACATATACTACAGGAGCTTTTGAATCATCATGTGGTGTGGCAGAAAGGTTTTGTGAAATGAAGATCAAGATCCACACTATTCTCAACATATCAAGACCCATTATGTCTACTTTGGGTTTAATACAAAACCATCATTAATTTATCAGAAACAATTACTTAATCAGTGATTTGGTTTGCTTTTGTTTCTCCAACACTACGTAGGAAACTCTACTACCATATGGGCTGTCCTAAACTGCAATATGACTAGCACTTTCTGTTGATTCATTGACATAGGGTTGGCTCCCTATCCCTTAACTTTCCAAAATTTCCTTGAGTCCTAAGATACGAAAGATTTCACAAATTTCTGGGAGTGAAAGCCTGAATTGTCAAGTACTAGTGAGATTCCATTATCCAAAATTGCATGACACTCAGAAAAAGAAAAGGAAAAAAAAGAAGTGAGCCTGATGGGCAGTACGAGTTTACCAAGATAACCCCAAATTGAAGGAAAGAACTCTTGTAAGTCTAATTAATTGTCCTTTTATCAAGCCTTCAAATTATCAAAATTTCTTCCTTCTAATGAGGTCACGGAATTCTACCTATTCTCATGTTACACTTGCATCCTACATGGATATATATGCCAGTAGATAGTTATGATAGAAAGTCCTCAATTTTTCTTGGTCCCATGGCTTACAAGTTCACTGCTGTAATGCAGTAGAAGACCCACTCCTGGATGGACCAGGCTGTGGTGAGGGGAGAGAAAATCACGTTAGGTGATCATCCTGCCACAGACCATATCTTGCTGCGACCACATTGTGGGCTTGGTGGTGAGGCAATAAATGAAGAGAAGGGATGTATATCAAGTGAGCAGCTCATGCTGAGTATCATTAGCAATTCAATTAAGAATAAATAATATTCTTGTGTTAGTAATGCCTTGACGTGTTGCAAAGCAGCTGCAGGTCAAGGTTCAGGTGAACAGTTATGCTCAGAGGCAAGTGAAATCCCAGCGCAGACAACTAAGGATGATGAAAGCAATGGCCGACAACATGAAGATGATGATCTCTTCAGCCAACACTTCAGCAATTTATCAACACTATTGAAGGTAGGAACTTTATCATTTGTGTTTCTTGTTGATATAGATGGGAAGGCTAATATATTGACGGACCACTGTAATTTTTGATAGCATCTCTTTACTTATAAAAGCACGATACCATTTTAAGAAAAGTGAAGGTGGAAAATTTGAGACTTGGATTCAAATCGACCATGTGTGCTTGCATTCATTTACGCACATGCATGCCATCGTTTATGCACGCATGCATCTGATAAGTGAGAACCAGTAGGAGATTTGTTTGTGTATCATACACTTTTAATACATGTTCTCTTTTTCTAGGTTGAGGGCAGGAGATCATCAGCAAGAAGAAGCTTTTCGTCACGCTTTGTTGTGCACCGTGACCAGCTTACAGGCTGCAAGAGTCTTTTTGAGATGACTGCTGAAAATTTAGGTGCCGAAGACTTGAATTGTTGTGATGAAGCTGTGCATCAAAGTTCACAAGGGGATCCATCAACCGATCTGTGAAAAGACCCACAAATCTCAGATATTTGTGATCTGGTACGTCTGCTAACGATTAATTCTTTCAGATATGCTAGAATTATTGTTGCATTTTGATTCCTAAAATTCCCAGAGATCATTAATTTCTCCTGTTTTTCTGGGTGAAAAAAAGTCGGAAGTACCTCAATGTAGTATTTCAATGAGAATAATCAGAACCAAGCATTTTTACATAACTGTGCAAACCAAAATCTTGTTGAAGGGAAAATTGCTAGAATATAACATCCCTGGTTCTATAAAAATAAGAAAGAAAAGATGCGCCAGTTAATAAGTGGAATGAGCTCAGACAACAATTGACATGCTAAGCTTCCCATGTTGCACCATTTTTCCTGCCAATGTGTCAAAAATGTAGGACGTCCCGGCTGTGCAAATGATGGGACACATACACTCATTATGAAGATCATCTGGCACCAAAATCAGGCTGATCCACTAGTTAGGTGGGCCACTCCATTGAAATGAACGGATGACCATCGATCTGGCACAAAGTGCAGGTTTGAACGACGTCCGTTTGTCGCTTACTAGAGCCATCGAGATTATCTTGCAAATCTATGATATCGATTGATCCCATAGGGAGGAAACTCCCGCTTCGAATGATTTTATATACCTAAAATGATTTGGCAAAGCATTTAGTTTACATTAACAAGATATTTTTAGTTGCTCAAGAAGAGAAAGATGTCATGATAAATTGTTTGCTCCTACCTTTTCCACCCGAACAAAATAGTAAACATCCATTAAAAAAAAAATCAAATAGTGAAAAAAGAGTTTACGTTTCATGCGATATTTTAATTTGCAAATTGAAGAAAAAGAGATTTCCCTCATCAAATTGCAATTCAAATACTTTCAAATAGCGTTTACACTTGAGCTGACGTGGCCTAAACAACCGAGCAAGATACCATCACATATCGTCACACACGTATGAAGCTAAAGAACAAACCTACTCTCAGTTGCAGAAGATCTTATGTACCTATCTGTTGAGAACACGTATTCTGTAAAAAAGGCCGGGCACCCAGAGACGTTTTCATGGCCAAAGCTCTAAAGACGGTTGTCCACCTTATGATAGGTGACCAACATGTGCAAAGCGCATTCAATTTACAATGTATAAAAGCAGCATCAGTGAAGAGTTTCCATTGTTGAACTATTGCTTGACTAGAAGTTGTCATAAGTCAACTTGACGGTCAAGGCATAAGTCGGGTTAAATGTGATTGCTCCCATTTTCTAATGCAGAAACTCCATTTGGGGACTCAAAAATCTTGAAAGCACTCAAGAAAAGTAAAAAATCATATTACAATATAAGCATTCTAATTAAAGGAACTGGTTCGAGTACTCATTTTGAGTTGGCTACGATTAGAACCCTCATTGGGTCCTGGTTCAGGTCCTAGTGTAACTAATGTGGGAGTATTTTCACACCGGGCTCGAGTAAGGTAGCCCGTGGGATGCAGGGGTACACTTGAGGTGGGCGGCCTGTACCCATAGATTTGGGGCCCGTGTGAAGTGGGTGACTTGTGTGAGGCGGAACCCATGGATTTGGGGCCCACGAGGAGGGTTCGGCTGAGGACCTAACCCATGGATTTGGGGCCCACGATGAGGGTTCGGCCGAGGACTTAACTCATGTATTTGGGGCCTGAGCTATGAGATAAATGGATCAATTCGCCATGTTCTATCAGTTTGAGCTTTTAGAGCAAGTGGTTAATTATCATGCATCAAATTAGTATCAGAGCGAGAGGTCTTGTGTTCGAGACTCCTCATGGGGGTGATTAATGCAGGAGTGTTTTCACATCAGGCTCGAGTGAGGTCCCTTGTGGGATGCAGGGGCACACTCGGGGTGGGCGGCCCGCAAAACCCATGGATTTGGGACTTGTGTGAGGCGAGTGGCTTGTGTGAGGCGGAACCCATGGATTTGGGGCCCACGATAAGGGTTCGACTGAGAACCTAACCTATGGATTTGGGGCCTGGGCAGTTCATTCTGGTTTCTAAAACCTTGATTTGAAGGGAATCTTGGTTGTTTCACTTAAAACGTGAAACTTTAGTTTCTTTTAGAATTTTCATTTACTAAAAGATTTCAGTAATATAAGCCAAGCTTGCGTATATTATATGATCGAGGGCATAAAGTTTTTTCCACCAGCAAATGTTTTAGTTTCAATAATCTTTGTTAGGAATCCTACTCACAGTTGCACATCAGTAGTCACCATACCTGGTTGCCATCCACGTCTATGCCATACTCGTATTAGATTTGGTCCATACGTGAGGAGCTCTTCAGATAGGGTGCGTTTGGATCTTAAGTTGCTTAAGATAAGCTACTTATTCCACAAGTAGCTTATCTTATTTTCTACTTATTAAGAAGATAAGTATGTTTGGCAAACAACATATTTATCAGCTTCTCATCTCTTTCATCTCTCTTGATACACCTCTCTTCAACAACTTCTGAAAAGTAGAAAAGCTTTTAAAAAAATAATTGAAGTGATTATGTATTTTTAAGTAAAAAAGTTACTTAAAAGTTATAACTAATCATAAACCAAACTTACTAATCTGAAATAAGTAACTTATCTACTGTTGTAAGTAGAAAAGGTAACTTATTTGGTGGTATCCAAACAGGCCCTTAATGTGCCCTAGTCAAAATCAGACCAGTTTAATCAATTAGGCGAGCCTCATGCGTGTGCGAATAAATGGATGCTTAAACAGGCTAGTTCATGTGTATGCTTTCCTCCCTGATGAGAAAATTGGCCAATGGTTTTAAATAGCGGTTCCCAAGTGCTACTCGCGAGGAGAAAGAAACTGGTATGACTTGCCTCAACTCGTTTAGTTTCAGTCAGTCTTGCTCCAGTGACTCTTTTGCGTGCCCATCAAAATTGTGACAACTCAACCAGGTTTTGGACAGTATTTAGAAGCATGGAATGGTTCGATCTACGATCCAGGACTAATTAACAGCAGGCCACATGGCGAATGGCTTGGATCTCATACAACCAAGCCACTTTGGTAGGCTGCCTGGAGATTGATGGCTGCAAGTAGCATTCCTCGTTTTGGGTTTGTGCTGTATACCAGTTTGCTGAGGCCTTGTTAAACATAACCCACAACTAACATTTTTGAGAACTTGATCGTACTAAGATTCGGCTGCCATTCCATACCTATTGCAGGGTGCAGAACAAAGTGGAAGCTCTTCAGGCTCCACTGACAATCATGAAGAAAGTGACTCGACTAATGAGACAGCAAGATGTTACATGACAAACACAACTTACTCAGAAAGAATCACGGAATGCAGAGCAGCATTACTTAGTTTAGATACTGCTGCGGAAAAGGCACTTCAGTTATTCACAGACTTGAGGTTTCCGGTGGCTAGAGAAGATGTGCTGAGTGGGCCCACGACTGAACTATCAGATTTAGCATCGGAGCTTGTCCCATCGATAACTAGGAAAGTTCAGGAGCTTGCTGATTTGGTGCACTCTAGCAAGATGAATTCCTGTTTGGATGCTCGAGTTGAAGCAGTTGAGTTTGAGCCACTGATCGGGAAATTCGTGGAGAGTCTTTCACGTCAGGTTCTTTAATTGGTGAAGAATAATATCTAACATGATTTTTCTTTCCCGCCTCTTTGTTTCTATCCTATTGATAATAATGTCTGATGTATCTATGTAGAATCCGACGAGCTTTGTACAGTGAACTGCAACTGTTCTGAATAATAGGAATGATAAAAGAGGTATTATACAATGCTTGGGAAGAAGGTTTGTACAGTACAATGGGCCTTTTGGTTTGTACAAGTGAGGCCCATACATGAGTGATCCAAACAGTTGGATCAATGGGTCTAACTGTCGGTCGTCTACACCAAAAACCCTGCAAGATTGATAGATCCTGGCCACAGAATGTATGGATTGCTCTTGGTCGAATGCCAACTTTGCCCCTGTTTGCTTTCTTAAACCGTCCATTTCTTGGAATCAATTCTAATTCTCATACCTATCCTCTCTTGAAAATTGGATCATAGGAAGTTCAGATTTGGATTTTAATGGAATATCTTCCAACTGGATGAAGATGGGACTCTGAATCCAGTTGCGCTTATGAATCAAGCATAGATTTCCCTGATCTCTACAAATGGATCCTTGACGCCCTAGTTTCCTACCTTTGAATTCACAAGCATTAGATTAATATTTCACCATTATTCTCTTAAATTTTTCTGATTTAAATTACATCTTCTTTTAGTTCTAGTTACTTTCAGAATACGTACAAGGTTTAACGCCTGTGGATACGACCTCGGTCTTACCGAGATTATTACTACATCGTAACCCTATACTTGGGGAAGTGAACACATGACCCCTAACTATCGCCTGATCCGCCATATATGCACGTATAACGTGTATCCCAGGTCGAGCAACCGCACGGAATGCACTAGATTCATAGTGAACTTCTTGTACCGGGTAGGATAAGGAGATAAGGTGTGCCTGCCTACTCTTGTCTTGACCCAAATTGTGAAGGCGACACAATCTGCTCAGGGGGATCAGTCCCTCCCATTTGGCCGACTAATTTGCAAGATTGCCCATAGTTTTGGGTTCAGACTGTACATAGACAATCTCGCCCCCATTCACTTCATCGACAAGAACACCCTCAGCAATATGAAGATAGGCCTCTGGCAGCGCCATGCCCGACTTGAGGAACTTAGGGATGAGATAGAAGAGGAGACTGAAGAAGAGGAAGAAAATGAGGATGAAGAACAAGAAGAAGAAGTAGAGGCTCAAGACTCCGACTAGGAGCCTCCTGCCTCTCATGACAAACGCTAGGATTGGGTCGCTCGTGACGCCCGCCTGCCAAGATTGAGGAGAACTATGAATATCTGAAGAAATTCAAGAAGATGTCCCGCACTCTTAAAGCCCTCCTGTGTTTCATGCAGGATTATGGAGCACTCCCACCTTCGCCAGAATCGGAGGACTAGGAGTGTAGTATGTGGTTGTTTCTTTCTTTTGTAATAGCCTTGGATAGGCTTAGTTTGGTTGTTTTGGTTGTTGGGATTATAAATGCTGAAATACTTTTGTTTAGTCAGCAATCATGCATTCTCAATTATTGTACATGTAATGTCTTAGCATATGTAACTATGATGAATTTTGTTTAATGAAATGCATGAAGCCGCTTTTGTTAATGTAACATCCCGTCCAACCAGTATAGTGTCCTGGGGCGTCCACGTAGGACTTTTCGCAAGACCGTTCATTTAAACCATTCGTGGTGGGGTACCAAAATCAAATCAACCTAGGATTAGCCCATTAGAATAAACCAGACGGGTTATGACAGGACCCGGTACGGGTTGTCAAGCCAGATGGCTCGTTTGCACTTAGCAACAGCCATACGGGCTACACCGCGACGTAGGAAGGTCAAAAAATTCTAAAAATATAGGGAACCATAAATCTCACTGGGCTTGTGGACCATCGCGGATCGCAGACCCAGTGGACACCCAGGAGTGGGATCTGGCACTGGCTAAATGTGCCCCACCAATGCCAGGATCAGAATCTGGCACTTGCAAATGAAACCGAGATACCAGGCTATCCAACCGTCGGATCTCTTCTACATTTACGGTGGAGGTCTAATGAATTTTTCTACACCTGTCCACAAACTCTGGGACCCGATTGTGGAACGGTGACCGTTGATCACAAATCAGACTCATACGACCAAACTCCAGATCCGATTGTCTCCAAATTTTGCATGGCCTTTCATCGAGCCATGGAGCAACTATCCTATGAATTTCATAGCTAGAGGGCCACTAGAACTACTCCAATCACCAGAATGGACCCCACGGGGCCAGATAAAGATCGGAACCGTTGACTCAAACCCCATAACCGTCCATCCGTTTGTCCCCAAATTTTATATGGCCCCTCATTGGGCCATAGGGCACCTACCCACCAAATTTGGTGGCCAAAAGATGTGTTGGGTCCACCCCAAATTCCATATGAAGACCTACAATGCTATTTTGGGCAAGTATAGGAACTTAAGGCCAAAGGGCCCAAGTCTAGGGAATAAACCCTAACTCTCATAACTCACTCTCATTTGCCACAACCACCAAGAGAAAAAAAGAGAGTAAAGGAGCTAAGAGGAGAAGATAGTGTGAGGGAAGGAGACACAAGGTGGACCCTAGATCGAAGTGGGGCCCAAGAGAGTCAACCCTTCCAACTCCCTACCTCTCTTATAAGGAAACTCTCCTCCTTAACCTCAACAATCGTCCATGGGTTGTTTAGGTAAGATCTTTCATCCATTCTTCTTGAAATCCATGAACTAAGATGGGATTGGCTTGGAATTCTAACATGCAAGAGCTTGTTTTAGGGATTCCGGCCGATCGACCCGAAAGCCCTCTTTCCTAGGGCGTTTTCCGAATCTCCAACAACCCATAAGTGCGGACTATTATTCTTAGGTGGCGTAGCACCAATTTTAGTATAAACTTAATGATTTTGATCATTTGGATGTAATATTTGAAATTCTAGAGAAACCCTAGGAAGTATATGTTTGTGAAATTTTATGGATTTGTATGTTTGGCTCCTTAATGTCGTTCTTGCCTCTCACATGATTTTTGTGTATGTACGATTACATGATTATGCCATGTTTGATTTCTCCATGTGTTGTGCCTCATAGTATATATGATGTCATTTCGCTTGTGCACATGATTTCGTAACATGGGGGAAGTGTTTAACTTCCTCGTAGACCCACATAACTCACATGCACTTGTTCATGATAGCGATAGCTTGTTCCTTGAGAATATATGATTTTTATGATTGAGAGGCATGAAAACATGATGTGATATACTAGTTGATAACTTAGATTGCTGATATGTCATGGATCACCAACACACTATTGGATTGGTCAGTAACAGGATGAGAGGCGGTAGTCTCATCGATAGGATTATACTATGACAAGACCCATGGGTTTGGGCGGGTGTGTTTGGGTGGCTGTAGTTTCACTACATGGGTCCCTTATGCCCGATGTCACTATCTCACGTTCGCCTGACTCGCGTGGTCTAGCCTACTGTCTGACCAACCTTGATTGTTAACCATGTTTGCTCACACATGTATGGAATCTAGAACACCCTACAACCGTGGTAGCCCATTAATAACCCACTTGAAATTAGTCCACAGCCTCGTGAGCCGGGCATGGTGGAATGGGACACTGTGTCTGAGCTGTCAGCCTATGTTGGGGTACCGCGTCTCCCCGTAGTGACCGCGAGCGATCCATTTCCTTCGGCACTCCTCATGTGCTTGGAGTCGGAGATGAGGAACCTGACGAGATCACAGACCGCGGGGTCTCAGCCTCACACATTGGGGGGTCTTGGCCTTGTAACCAATTTAGGGCGTTGATACGTGGGGTGTACCAGAATCCCCAACCTGCTAGATGAAAGGACTTAACTAATAACTCGGTTAACACGATCGCATTGCACCGCATTAGTTAGGGTGGCGACTCGGCAGTCGAGGTCGCTCTGAGGGAGTATTGACATGCGCAATCGTTAGATGGAGTCGCTCGAAGGAGCGTTGTCGTGAGGGCATGCATCATATCATACAGCATGCATACGCATTAATAAGATTAGTTGGATGTTTATGATTGACTGTTTTTCATTAAGATCATATTATAATTGATATCTGTGATAACTTAAGATTAATAGCACCCACTGAGTTGATCACTCACTCCCAATCTGGGACGGTGTTTTCAAACACCAACCAAACCCGTTCATAGATATAGGTGACTCAAGAATGGAGAAGCCTGGCGAGGCAAGCTTCGACGAGGAGGATGAGTTATCTTATTTCCAGTTAATGGACGGCTCTCCATCGGCTTGATGGGCAGGATCGGGATTGCTGAGTAGTGGGCTCATCCTTATTATTTTTGGGATATGGTATACTTTTATTGTTTTGGTTGGGCAACGCCTTATGCGACCCACTTATATTTTTGGACCTGTATATATGATAGGTTTCCTTCATTTTAGGAGACTTGTGTGATTATGTTCATGTTCCAGAAAATTTCAAGCTGCGCAATTAAACCGGATTAAATGCACATTAATAAAAATCGGTTATAAGTGACTCTCGGGAACTCGGGAGTTGAGCGTGTGCGCGACCCCCAAATTCCAGGGCATTATAGTTAAGTTATGTGTGAAATGGTTAGAGAATTGATGGTGTATGTATGATATCACTCTAATTCTATGAATATTGTACCCTATGTTGTATATAGGGAATGTCTCCTAAGACTAACCGGAACATGATACGTCTTCTACATGGCGAATTGGTCGACGGGGCCCCTCCCCCGAACAATAGCCAATAGGGCCCTAGTTTGGGTCCAAGTAGCGAGACGATGCCGGACTCGCAACTGGCCACCGACGTTACTGATGGGCCAATGCCAAATGTGTCATCGACTCTAGGCCAGAACCATGCCTCTTCTTCGGCGCCACCTGTGCCTCAGGCAGCCCTGCCCGCAGATAGGATGGAGCAGATGTTGCTTCTGATGCAACAACAACAACAGGTCCTAGCAACTATAGTGGGGCCATTGCACAAAATATGAACATAGCCCCGCCGGTGCAACACATGCAAGCTACCGGGACAATGACTGTATGCGGGCTATTTGAGCGTTTTCAACGCCTCCGTCCTCCCACGTTTGCAGGCACCCATCGGCCCGAGGAGGCCGAGTATTGGCTAGACCGAATATCCAAGATAATAAGGATGTTACACTGCTCTAGGGCAGAACAAGTCGAACTCGTTACTTACATGTTCGAAAAGGAAGCTAGCATGTGGTGGGACAGTGTGTTAAGGACCGTTCCCGCGGGAGTTGTGTGGACGTGGGACAGGTTCGAGACACATTTCCACGAGAAATATTTCCTTCTCACCTATTGCAATGAGAAAGAGGGTGAATTCCTCCACCTTAAGCAGGGGGGAATGACAGTGGAGTATGAAAACCATTTCACGGAGCTATCCAGATATGCTCCCCTAATCTTGGCTAATGAGCCGATGAGAATGCGACGTTTCTCGGAGGGTTTGTAGGCTAACATCCGCACCAAGATGTGTTGTACTAGCATCCATATGTACACTAAGCTGGTGAACATGTCCCTGTGAGTTGAGCAAGACGGTGAGCGAGTGTCTCAAGCACACTTACCAATGGGCCCGAGGCTTAGGCCCAAGCTAAAGACCCAGCCACTTCTCGGCAAGAGGCCGCGTGTGAACTCGCCCCCAAGACTAACGGCTCCACCGGCCCAACAAAGGCGTTCCGATCGCATGTGCTCCTACTGCAGCAGAGCATGTCACACTGACCCCTTCTGCTTCACCAAGATGAGGGATAATGGCTACGTGTCACCCCAAAGGATCAATCGCTAACCCCCACACGCTATTTTGGCCCCTCCTTTGCTAGTCATGGCACCGGCACAACAATTCAATCGGCCTCCTGCACTCCGAAATAGGCCGCCTCAACGGCCTATGACAACGCCGCCTAACCGCTCGAACAAGCTCGCGTACATGCACTTGCCGTCAAGGCAGCCGAAGCAACGACAGCGATACCTCTACCTTTTGAAGTCACAACTCACATCCAAGGTACATCTGTGTTTCTATTAGTGAACACCGGATCCATTGCTTCCTTGGTATCGTGCTCCGCAGTCAAGCGCTTAGGGTTGGATACTACCCCCATGATTGGGGTGAGGGTCATCGCCGTGGCAGGGACCATCTCAGACGCCACTAAACTCTATAAGGGTTGCCCTATAGACTTAGGGAGCAGAGTAGTGCACATTAACCTGATTGTAACCAAGATTTACCATTACGACGTCATCATCGGCATGGATTGGCTCACCGAAATGAAGGTGGAGATTGACTGTGAGACTAGATTGGTGACTGCCCATGGGCCCGAGGGTACGACCTTCACCTTCCCTCTGAGACTAGACTTAGGTCAGTTGTCCCTTGCAGATTCGTTGTTATGCTTCCCTATTAAAGGATTATGATGGTTCATCACTTGGGGCCACGCCTGTGGTCTAAGATTTCACTGATGTGTTCAGAACGATCCCTGGACTACCTCCTCACGGATGTATTCATGTGTTCAGGATGATCCCTGACAACTAAATCATGGCAATTATTCATGACAATTAAATCAGGGTAATAATACAACACATCAAACAATCCATCTATTTTAACTTGATGGACAAAAAATACATCGAGATCACTCACTTTGATGTGGTGGAGATGATTCCGTGAACTAACGGTTTGAATTGAATTAAAACTTCCTAAAATCACATAAATAAGAATTTTCTTTAATTTTACGATTGCACATAATGAATAAAACATATGATTTATTATTTATCATTTGTTCAGATCGATGTTGCTCATCCAATGGTCTAATCTGTCTAGAATTTAAGATTTTAATTTATTTTGATGGGGATTTTCTCCTTATGGCTCTACCGGGCGAGTGCCTCGCTCGACCGGTCGAGGGTGGTGCTCGACCACTCGAGTGGGGCTCGACTTAAAGTCCAGCGACCAATTGTGTTAAATCTTCAATGTTACTCAACCAGTCGAGGAGTCTACTTGACCGGTCGAGGGTCCGCTTGACCGGTCGAGGACTCTGCTCGACCGGTCGAGGGTCCACTTGACCGGTCGAGTACTCTGCTCGACCAATCGAGGTTACGCAGATTCATGTCCGAATTTTATACGGACTGCGTAAATTTGAAGCGGTTTTCAAAGAGGTGCAGAAGGAAGTTGCCTAAACTATAAATAGGGGTCCCTAGGGCTATTTTAGGGTATGCAAGAGAGTTTTCTAAAGCTTTGCAAGGGTTTGTTAAAGGGTTTAGGGCTATCAAAAGGTATGTGTGAGAGAGAGAGAGAGAAAGATAGAGGAAGCTTATGGAAGGGAGGTTATGCTCGTAGAGGTGATCCATTGTGCACTCGACATCTCAGCATTTCTACGTCCTCGTGATCGGTGATATCTCTCCATTTTTTTAAATTCTCTTATTGTTTATCCACTCCTGTGTGAGTGAAGAAGGTTTAATCCAAGCAGCGTATGATTGTGATCAGTTGTAACGTTCTACTTCATAGTGGATTGTTGCTCTCGACTAGGTCCCGTGGTTTTTACCTCTTTGAGGGTTTTGCACGTAAAATTCTCTTGTGTTGTATAGTTTGTGTTTTGATTTATTTCATTGCTTTATTATCCCATAATTCTGGTATTTTTGGGAGGCTAATCCTAAGGTTTTGTGCAAGGCCCCCAACAAAGTAGTATCAAAGCTATTGGTTCATTGAACGGAGTGGGATCAGTTCTGAATTATGGAAGGTGGCTCATCAAGGATGATCAGTCTCAATGGTTCTAACTGGACCATATGGAAGGCTAAGATGAAGGACTTGCTTTATTGCAAGGACTTGTATGCTCCAATCCTTGGCATATCAGCAAAGACTGATGATTGGAAGAAGTTGAACCGGAAGGCTGTGGGGTTTATTAGACAATGGTTGGATGATTCCATATTCCACCATGTGTCTAAGGAGACCTCGGCCGCCAGCCTATGGCTGAAATTGTAAGGGTTGTATGAGAGGAAGACAGCCGACAATAAGATTTTTCTGATAAGACAGCTTGTGAATCTCAAGTTCAAAGATGGTAGTTCTGTGGCTGAGCACATGAATGAAGTCAACAATATATTGAACTAGCTCTCCGCTATGAAGATGGTCCTGGACGATAAATTGCAAGCTTTACTATTACTTAGCTAAATTGCCTAATAGTTGGGAGACATTGGTGGTGTCTCTGAGTAATGTTGTGCCAAACGGAAAGGTGTCCATGGAACAGGTAACTAGTTGTCTCTTCAATGAGGAGACAATGAGGAAGTCTCAGGGGTCTACTCAGCAAGAGGCCCTTGTGACACAAGAACGGGGGAGAGGAAAGAACAGAAAGGGCGAGAAGGCTTGAGATAAATCAAGAGGCAAGTCGAGTACCAGTAAGGATGTTAAATGCTGGAAGTGTGGCAAGAAGGGCCACTACAAGCATGAATGTCATAATAAGAAGAACGACAAGAAAGGAAAAAGAAAGGAGAAGGAAGATAAATCAGATTCCACTGCGATCGCTTAAGATGGCGACGCTGTAGTTATTCTTTCAGCAGATCATGATGTTTGTCTCAAGGCTACGAGTTAAGACACCGACTGGGTGATAGACTTGGGAGCCTATTTTTATGCGACTCGACGCAGGGACTTCTTCACAAGCTATAAGTCAAGTGACTTTGGGACCGTGAAAATGAGAAATTCTGACATATCAAAGATCTTAGGGGTCGATGATATTTATGTGAAGACAGATGTGGGATGCACATTGGTTCTCAGGGATGTGAGGCATGTCCCAGACCTTCGCATCAACTTGAAGTCGACAGGAAGGTTGGATGAGGATGGCTATGAAAGCCGGTTTGTTGGTGGGCGCTGAAAGGTCATCAATGGTTCGTTGATCGCAGCCAGAGGATGGAAGTGTTGCACCCTTTATAAGGTAAGTGTCAGTGTGTGCAAGGGTAGGTTGAACACAGCAGAAGATTCAGCTATAGACATGTGGCACAAGCGTCTAGGCCACATAAGTGAAAAGGGGCTTCAGCTACTAGCAAGGAAGTGGATCTTTCCAGACGTGACAAGTATACCTCTCAAAACCTGTATTGATTGTTTATCAGGGAAACATCATAGAGTTTTATTTGTTAAATCTGCTTCTCATGTTAATAAAGTGCAGACATTAGATTTGGTTTATTCTAATGTTTGTGGTCCTATGAGGACAAAAACCTTGGGTGGGGTATTGTGTCTTGTCACTTTTATAGATGATGCATTAGGAGGGTTTGGGTTTGTGCTTTGAAATCTAAGGACGAGGTCTTTGGTGCTTTTAAATTGCTTCATTCTATAGTCCAGAGAAAGACAAGTAGATCATTGAAGTGCATCTGCACTAAAAATGGTGGTGAATACATCAGTGACTTTCATAAGTTTTACAAGTCCCTGGGTATACGGCATGAACAGACGGTTCTCAAGACCCCCTAGCATAATGGTGTAGCTGAGCGAATGAATTGCACCATTAGAGAGAATCAGATGCATGTTATCCCATGCAAAGTTACCCAAGACGTTCTAGAGAGAAGCAATGCACACGACATTGTATTTGATAAACAAGTCTCCATTAGCCCCGTTGAATAGAAAAGTACCCGAGAAGGCGTGGACTGGACAGGATCCATCGTAGTCATTTCAGGGTGTTTTGATGCAAGGCATCCATTCACGTACCAAAGGACGAGAGGTCCAAGCTCGATATGAAGATCAGGCAATATGTGTTTTTAGGGTACGATGATGAAAAGTTCGGTTACAAATTGTGGGATCCGACCAAGAAGAAGCTCGTTGGAGCAGAAATGTGGTATTTTTTGAATATCAATATATAGAAGACATTTGTAAACTGGAGAAGAACCAGCCTAGTTCAGGAGAGCTTGCCTGATGACAGGGGAGTACAAAAAGGTGCAGAGGATGAGGGAGTTCGTACAGAAGATGGACCGAGGAAGCATCCCCCAACTTATCCACCTGTTGAGCCACAGGTGAAGAGGTCATCTAGGGATAGACAGCCGTCTAAGAGATATTCACCGCATGAGTACATTATTCTCACTGATGGGGGAGAGCCAGGAGATTATTCTGAGGCCCTAGCCTACAAGCATAAGGAGGAGGAGTTGAAAGATATGTTAGAGAAGATGGAATTCTTGCATAAGACCACACTTATGATATGATGAAATTGCGTGAGGGCAAGAAAGCTCTAAGCAATAAGTGGGTGTTCAGAAAGAAGATTGAGTAGAAGAATTCACAAACGAGGTTCAAGATCAGACTTATGGTAAAAGGGTTCGGTCAGAGGAAATGCATAGACTTCGAGGAGATATTCTCACTAGTGGTGAATATGACATCTATACGGGTGTTGTTTGGGTTGGTGGCTAGCATGGATCTGGAGATAGAACAGTTAGACGTTAAAACTGCCTTTCTCCATGGTGACCTGGAAGAAGAGATCTACATGCACCAACCAGAGGGGTTCCAAGTCAGGGGCAAAGAGCATATGGTGTGTAGGCTAAGGAAGAGCTTGTGTGGGTTGAAACAATCTCCAAGGCAATGGTACAGGAAGTTTGACTCATTCATGTTAAAGCATGGATATGATAAAATGGAGTCGGAGCACTATATGTTCACGTGCAAGTTCTCAGATGGTGATTTCTTAGTTCTGTTGTTATACGTTGATGACATGTTCATCATGGGAAAAGACATCAAGAAGATTGACAGGCTGAAAAAAGAGTTGGGAAAGTCGTTCGCGATAAAAGACTTGAGCCCAACTAAGCAGATCCTAAGAATGGAGATAACCCGTGACAGAAGTAGTAGGAAGCTTTGTCTGTCACAAGAGCAGTATATTGAGAAAGTCCTAGAGCAGTTAAATATGAATGCAGTGAAGCCTGTCAGTACTTCACTAGATGGTCACTTCAGATTGAGTGACAGGCAGTGTCCCAAGACGAAGGCAGAGGTGGATGAGATGCAAAGGATACCTTACACGTCAGCGGTAGGAAGTTTGATGTATGCTATGTTGTGTACGCTCCCAGACATAGCATATGCGGTTGGTATTGTCAGCCGGTATCTTGCCAATCCTGACAAAGAATATTGGGCAGCGGTGAAATGGATATTGTGACATCTAAGATGCTCGTCCAGGTTGAGCCTATGCTATGGTGACGAAAAACCTGTGTTAGAGGGTTACACAGATGCAAATATGGCAGGTGACATAAACTCCAGAAAGTCTACATCGGGGTTCATGTTCACATTTGCAGGGGGAGCGGTCTCTTGGCAGAGAAAGCTACAGAAGGTCGTAACATTGTCGACGACAGAGGCCGAGTACATTGCAGTCACAGAGGCATGTAAAGAGATGCTTTAGATGAAGAGGTTTTTATAGGAACTTAGCCTTAAGCCGAAGCAACACATGGTCTATTGTGATAGTTAGAGTGCTATACACTTGAGCAAGAATCTAAGTTAGCACAAGTTGAAGACATAGAGATTTAGTATCACTGGATCAGGGATACTTTGGAACAAAAGGTACTACAGCTTAAGAAGGTCCACACGGACGATAATGGGTCAGACATGATGATGAAGGCTTTGCTCAAGGGCAAGTTTGAGGTTTGTAGAAACTGGGCTAGCTTGAAGAAAGTGAATTCCTCCTGAGTCGAAAAGGGAGAGATTTGATGGGGATTTTCTCCTCATGACACTCAACCGGTCGAGGGTGGTACTCGACCAGTCGAGTGGCGCTCGACTCAAAGTCCAGCGACCAATTGTGTTAAATCTTCCGTGCTGTAGTCTACTCGACCGGTTGAGAGTCTGCTCGACCAGTTGAGGTTACGCAGGTTCATGTCCAGATTTTGTGCGGACTGCGTAAATTTGAGGCGGTTTTCAAAGAGGTACGGAAGGAAGTTGCCTAAACTATAAATAAGGGTCCCTAGGGCTGTTCTAGGGTATGTAAGAGAGTTTCCTAAAGCTTTGCAAGGGTCTGTTAAAGGGTTTAGGGCTATCAAAAGTTGTGAGAGAGAGAGAGAAAGAAATAGAAAGTGAAAGCTTGCGGAATGGAGGTTCTGCTCGTAGAGGTGATCTACTGTGCACTCGACATCTCAGCGCTTTTACGTCCTCGTGATCGGTGAGATCTCTCCATTTTTTTCTCTTATTGTTTATCCACTCGTGCGTGAGTGAAGAAGGTTTGATCCAAGCAGCGTGTGCTTGTGATCAGTTGTAACGTTCTACTTTATAGCGGATTGTTGCTCTGGACTAGGTCTCGTGGTTTTTACCTCTTTGAGGGTTTTCCATGTAAAATTCTTTTGTATTTTGTGGTTTGTGCTTTAATTTATTTCATTGCTTTATTATCCCATAATTCTGGTGTTTTGGAAAGGCTGGATCCTAAGGTTTTGTGTAAGGCCCCCAACATATTTTAATCTTAAAGAACTAATGAATTGTGATGATTTAATCACATATTTTAAATTATGTCATATAATTCTCTGTGCCAAATTGTATTTTGCGCAGATAATTACTCTTCTGTTTTTTTTTTCAATTTCGTTAGATTAAGGAGTAAAATTTGTGGGTCTATGATCAGTACAGTCCATTAAGCTGTCGAATTAGTCTGATTCTTAAAAATATTACATAATTAAGTCTTTTAACACTCATGAATAGTACAAATCACACTAATCGCTGTCCATCATGAAAAAATCTCACATTCTACACATTAGCCTTAAAGTCACGCGCATACCTTTTTTTCATGAATGAATTAAACCTACACAATGGGTGTTTGATTGATCCAATCCATCAAGTATGTAGATCATGCCAGATTAATTATTGCATAAATAAAATAAAATACTTACCTGAATAAGTGAATTCCAAAAATTCTCCTTCCTACTTTCCTTTCGTTTTAAAAAATAAAAATAAAAAAAAATTACGAGTTTTTCTTTGCTTTTTTCAATTTTGATAGAACTCTCGCTCTTTTACGTTAAGAAAAAATGTTCGTCAAGAAACTACGACATATGAAAATTTTATATAACGAGAGATAAGAGGAAGGATGTGATGCGATCGGTGGATTTCATTCCCAATCAAAACCTAAAACTTAAAATTTTAATAACAAAAATTGGAGGCATTACATCGTATCATGTGAACCACACTTGGATGGTTAGGATTGACTTGACTCAGCAACGTGGATGCCGTATGCATGTTTGTCGTGTGCATATGCACAGTTGTGAAAGAGACGGTAAAGACTGCAAAATCTTCAAAAGTTCTTAGAATAAGGAAATGCTACGGTACAGGTAAGTCATCCAGACCGTCCATTCAGTGTCCCTCACTAAGTATATCTAAAATGTCGAAAATCACCCCTATCCAGTGATTGATTATATTCGTAAATTTTATTCATTTTATTGAAATTAATAATGACCGTTAATTACTCCTCTTCACTTCCCTTTTCTTCGATGGCCACGATTCTTATTACGTCAATCATCCGAGCTACGTGTCATCAGATTTCTCCGTCTGTAGTATGTCCCACTAGATAGACAGTCCCGATTGACAGATTATCATGCCACGTGTACTTCAAAGAGATCGATGTGTCATGTTCCGGTTCCTCCGGTTCCACCTTATCATAAAATAAAAAATGTCTGTCTGACGAGCGCGGATTGGATACTGACAAGGTCAGTGGCCAAATTACTACTGAAGTGACGTCACCAAGCTTTGTGGACCCCACCATGGTGCATGTGTTGTATCCATACTGTCCAAACATTTTTATAAATCGTTTTATGGCATTACAAAGAGTCTAATTTCAAGTGGACCCATTACAGAAAACCGTGGGAATAGTCACACCCACCGTTGAAACATTTATAGAGCCCACCATGATGTATTTTTGAGATCCAACCTATTCATAAGTTAAAATAGATATAGATGAAGTGAAAACAAAAATATCAGCTTGATTGAAAACTACCGTGGCCCCTAAAAAGTTTTGAACGGTGGATGTCACTGTCTCTACTATTTTCTGTGGTGGGACCGTTTGAACTTTAGATCTATCTCATTCTCTTCATAATTCCATAAAACGATCTCTAAAAATGGTTGGACGGTATGAATACAACATATGCATCATGGTGGGGTCCATGGAGCTTGGTGACATCACTTCAGTAGCGATTTGGCTACTGACCTTGTCAGTATCCAATCCGCGCCCCTGACTCACATGTATCCAGCGTGTGTTGCCGACCAAGGGCCCACATGCAGACCAGTCCGATGCGTCCTACCCCCGCTCGTTTCCAGCTGGGAACGAGCAGGATCTTTGAGAAGCCACCGTGATGTATGGGTCTTATCCACACCGTCCATTCTTTTTTTTTTCGTATCATTTTAGGTTACAAATCCAAAAATGAGCCAGATCCAAGGCTTAAGTATACTACACAATGGGGTTAAACTCCTACAGTTGAAAACTTCTTGGGGGCCACAGAAGTTTTGTATGGAGCTGATATTTGTGTTTTCTCTTCATCCATATCTATGTAACTTTATGAATAGGTTGGATAGTAAATAAACAACACGGTGGGCTCTAGAAAAGTTTCAACGGTGAGAATCACTATCACCGCTGCTTCCTGTGGTGTGGTCCACTTGAGCTTTGGATCTGCTAAGTTTTAGGTTTGTACGTAAAATGATACAAAAAATGGATGGACGGTGTGGATAAGATCCATGCAGCTGGAGACGGGCGGGGTAGGACTCAATCCGTTTCCAAGTCCATTGATCTGAACAAGTGATTTTGACCATTGATATCAGTAAATAAGTTTGGATCATCACTGACGTGTGATTACATGAAAACAGCGTATTCATGGTAGTAACGAGAATACAGACGGTTCAAACCAACGGACCATCAATGTGGGCTCCAGATCGTAGTGGCGGCGGAGACGGACGCAATTGTGTCCTACCCCGCCTGTCTCTAGACAAGAGCAGGCAGTTCTGTGGGCGGGCCCACCATATTGTATCTGTTTATCCACGCCGTCCATCCCTTCTCTCAGATAATTTAAAATTATTTTTATAAAAATAAGGCAGATCCATCACTCAAGTGGACCACACCAAAGATGATCTTGCAT
Organism: Magnolia sinica; assembly: GCF_029962835.1. NCBI lineage: Eukaryota > Viridiplantae > Streptophyta > Magnoliopsida > Magnoliales > Magnoliaceae > Magnolia > Magnolia sinica. Next base: position 72,337,644 of record NC_080587.1, on the reverse strand, counting down.
TTAATGCTTCGTGTATTTAATGCAACCCAAGCTTATTATTTGGTGTGGTCCACTTGAGCATTGGATCTATCTCATTTTTATGTACATATCTTGAAATGATCGAAGAGAAGTGATGGACAGCGTGGATAAACGGATTCATCACGGTGGCCCAGCCACAGAACTGCCGTTCGTGGCCAGGGACGTGCGGGGTAGGACGCAATCCGCGTCAGGCGGAGACAATACTTTGATACTCTGGCAGACTGTCATTTACAGGCAGTTAGAAATTAAATAAAAATTGCATACGTGTTATACAATTATTGAAGATAAACCGTCCAAATTATTTGAAAAAGAATTTGGATTATTATGAAGAAAAAATTAATTTTATTTGGTTATCCAACAGTTAGATTTTTGGACATTTAAAAAAAATAAATCTAACCTTCTAATTTCATAAACATAAGTATATGAATCAAGGGTTATGATTTATAAATAAATTTTATTTTTATATTCAATTACTTACACAATTTAGACGGTTTTCTTTATACTAATATACACAATGTGTGCCATTTCTAAGTGCCTGTGTATCAAGTGTAATATGCAGCTGGAGTATGAAAACACCCCAATTAAAACGGTCAACACGGTCTGCTTGCCAATAGGCAATAGCCGACGCGTGAAGCATCTTATTTCTTAAAGCCCACACGCGCGTAAAGGACTACCCATCTCCACGCAAGCATACGTGTGAGAATAAAATCTTGTGAAATATCAGATTCATCCATTAGGTGGGAAAAATAATTCAGATCTTCTACTATTTTGTTTAAAGTTTTAAAACATAAACAGATGGATCAAATAAATTGCTTCCAGCCATCCATTCGCCTCGCACACAGTCGATCATATGAGAAGTGAAAACGTCTGGGTTTTAAAGATCTAAACCGTGTTGCCCAACAGATGGAAATATCAGATATCTCACAAGTGTTCCAAATCGCACCTGTGTCCGCTTGTAAATGGGCAGTGATCGAAGCGCGCGTTTGGTCTAGACCAAAACTAGAGGCCTGCTAATTCCGGAGCGGATTTGGTAAAGCCCTAGCCGGCCCTAATCATGGGGCCTAACCTGATATATTTATATTATATCCATGCCGTCCATTCATTTTATAATATTATATTATATATTTTTACAAATATTTAGGAGATAAAATTCTTGGGTGAATCACACCAAAGGAAACAGTGTAGATTTACCATTATAACTGTTTATGGGCCACCAAATTTTTGGATCGAGACTGATAATATTTATTTTTACCTTTACACAGTTCCTTGTGACCTTATCAACAGGTTGGATGGAAAATAAAATTTACAGTAGTCTCTAGGTATTTTTTTAATGGTGGGAGCTCAATCATCACAAATTCCCATCTTTCGATGCATCTTAGTATTGCATATGGTTAATTTTTCGTATTATAAACTAAAATCATCTGATAAAACGTATTGACGGAGTGGATATACGATATATACCTTCAAGGTGGGCCCACAGTCAGGGACGCACCATGTTCGATGAGGAAGGGGCCGTACCTTATCGGCTCATCCACCCGCGGTCGCACGTGTAAATACAAAACACGTCTGCTCAGATCTGATCTTTCCAAAATGTTCGAAATAATTCCTAGATATTCTTCCTAAAATATCAGAGAATTTCCTTCCTCAGGCGGCCCACAAAGCAGAAATTAAATTAACGGCTAAGATTTTTTAAAATAGCCATTCATTTTTCCGTGGCCCACCTGAGACGTGTGATGGCCCGATTTTTATGCAATACGTTTTAAACAGTGTATCTCACCTGATGGAAAGCTCGGATCTCACACACGTGCCAGCTTGTAGATCCTACACACGTGTGGATTTAATAAAACCTCTCAAAGACTCTATATAAGAACGGCCCAAGCGGAGGCACTTTGGAGTGGAAGCATGGCTGGGGAAGACGTGAAGCTGCTTGGGGTGTGGTTCAGTCCGTTCGTTCGGAGGGTCGTTTGGGCACTCAAACTCAAGGGGATCGGATTCGAATACGTGGAGGAAGATCTGACCAATAAAAGTCCTTTGCTCCTCAAATACAATCCTGTCCACAAGAAGGTTCCCGTCCTCGTTCATAATGGCAATCCGATCGTTGAATCTCTCGTGATCGTCGAATATATAGATGACACGTGGCGTGATAATCCGATCTTGCCTGCGGACCCTTACGAGAGGGCCATGGCTCGATTCTGGGCTAAGTTCGCTGAAGAGAAGGTCAGGATTTATTTATTTTTTCTTTTTTCTTAGAATTGATATTTAAGTCCTTTTTTCTACACGCGGGCCACTTTTCTCTGCTTTTGGTGATGGAATTGTACATTTTGGTACTATTCCGGCAGAGAAAAGGAGGAAAATGAGAAGCGACCTTGCGTGTGAGAAATCCACGCCGTCCATCAGTTTCGGCAGCTGATGTTAGGACATAAGGTCGGAAATGAGTTAGACCCAAAACTCGAGTGGGCCACTTAAGAGGAAAGAGTGGGGATGGAAAGGCCTACCGTTGAAAAGTTGCTGGAGCTGGACGCGGATTTCCTGAAGTACTTGCGCTGGGATGCTAGATGGGGCCCACTGTGACGTTTGTGAGAAATCCACCCCGTCCATCCGTTTCGCGAGATCATTTGAGGACATGTGACCAAAAATGAGTGGATCAAAATCTCATGAGGGCCTCGCAAGACGGAAAATTGGGGAAAGAAATGGCTACCGTTGAAACCTTCCTGGGCTCCATCTTGATTTTTATATACCATCCAAACCGTTTATAAGGTAATTCCCGCTGGGATGAAGTGAAAAAAATAATAATAATAATTATCCTGATACAAATCTTTTGTGGCCATGCGTATGTTTCAACGGTGTTCATTGAATCCACTGTTTATTCTCGTGTGGCCCATTTGAGTTTTTTGATCCGCCTCGTTTTGGTCTCATGTTTAAAATGATCTCATAAAACGGATGGATGGGGTAGATTTCTCACAAACATCAAGGTGGGCCCCACATCATGGGCATCACCCAATCCGTGCTCCCGGCTCGAAACCAAAGAAGGGATTTACTCGAAAGCTTCCCGATGTGTTCCGAATCGATACGTCGGGTCTGACCTAATCCGATTTGGATGTTTATATGCCGCCGAATGTTAAACTTATCCAAAACTTGTATGGACCCACCGGTCTAAGTCTGCACTGTTTCGTCCGGTGGGTCCCACTTTGGATCGGGCTCTTTTTTTGAACTGATGTACTTGACATGAGCCGTCGAAACTGATGGACGGAGTGGATGCCACGTGGACATAGCGGTGGGGTCCACATAACTTCAGCCGGGTAGAATCCGACTCGATTGGGTGGATCCGACCCAATTCGAACTGAACTGAAGGCCTGGATCAGTGTAGATCGACTAGGATCACTCAGATCCGATTGTACATCGGATTGAGTTTGGATCATGGTCAATTCGAACCGATTCAATCCGAAATTCAAACGAACCCTAATCCCTCTTTCTTTACTCGAAGTAGGCACCACACCCACCCATCTTTCATCCTTTCTCTCCCTCTTTCTCTCCCGATTTCCCTCCTCTCCTTCCTTCTCTCCTCATTTCTGTCCTTCTTTCTCTTCCCGTCTCCCACGTCTCATTCTTTCTCTCCTTCTCTCTCCCTATACTCAACTTGCTCCGACTCATTTCAGTTTCCCAAATCAAGTCGGACTCAATTCAAGTCAGGCCAACATGGATTCAAATCAGATCAAGTTAACCCTATTGAACTCAGTCCCGGATAGGATCGAGTTCGAATAAGGTTATTGCAAAATCCTCTCGAGTTGAGTCGTACCAATCCAGTATGATCAGACTCTACGCCCGCCTCTACATCTGCCTACGGAAACTAATGGTAGCCGCGAGGGGCACGGGCAACTCGTGCACCTTCGACTTTGGTGGGGCCCACCGTTTGAAGTCCTCTTGTTTGAGGCCTCCTCTCTCATCATGCTGGCGCGGATCTGATGGATGGATTGGCTGGCAGATACCGAGCTAGTTGGGCCCACATGCAATCCGGAAGTTTTTGTGGTGGAACTCTTTTTCCATCTCTCCCCGTTGTATTTTGATGGTTTTTGCTTTCTGGGCCTTACATGGGTATGGACGGTTTGGATGGATCACAAACATCATGGTGGGCCCCACAGGATTTGTGATCATTCCATTCGCAATAAAATATAGAAAACAGCCAGTGTCCGGACAACAATCACCTGTGACCGGGGTCCCAGGGAGTCCCTGTGAAGATAAGTTCTGTGGGGCCCACCGGGATGTCTGTGTGACATCCACTCCGTCGATCAGTCCGGCAAGCTCATGTTAGGAAATCAACCCAAAACGGAAGGAGATGTAAAATCCAAGTGGGCCTCATCACAGGAAACGGTGGAGATGAAACATCCACCGTCGAAACCTTCGTACGTAGCCCTGTGACGTTTATATGCCATCGAACCCGAACCCGAACCCGTTAATAGGGTGATTCCAACCGAGATGGAGGGAAAACACAAATATCGGCCCGATTCATAAGTTTTGTGGGCCCCAAGAAGGTTTCAACGGTGGATGTTTCATTCCTGTGGTTTCATGTGGTGTGGCCCACTTGAGTTTTGAATTTTCCAGGTTTTTGGTCTTATATCCCCAGATGAGTTGGCAAAACTGATAGACCGAGTGGATGTAACACAGACATCACGATGGGCCCCACAGAGATCAGGATCGCAGGGACTGTCATGGATGGGCCCACTTACTTTAGTACGTTGCGATTGATAGGGTGGGCCCACTGTGGACTGTCATGGATGATCATATCTTTCTTATTAAGGGCATGCAAGGTGGACATAAATAGAAAAACTGATCCCACCGTCCATCTTGCACACCTTTAAACAGATGGTTCTGATAATCTGATCACTGATCTCACCGTACACCCATCCTGTGCACGGTGGATCTGCCATGTTCCAAAACGAACCCACTTCTATAGCTGAATCTAGACGGTTGATCTTTCCCTCTGTTACCCTTTTATTGAATAAGACCATGGTCAGGTCCACCAATCGTGGACCGTCCATTGCAATTTTTTGACATTGGACCATCCAATGATGATGGGCGGATCCGATCATCAGACCATACATTCATGTGTACCACCTAAGCAAGTGTTTGTGGATCCGAGCTCGTGCTGCTATGTATGCTCAACGGACCTGATTTTCAGGCCCACTAAGACAGCCTAAGATTTTTTTTCGTAATGTAAATGGGCCTGGCAGCCCATCTGGCTCACCTTCTTTGGGCCATGCTTGTGCTGGAATATGAGACCTGATGGCTGGGCCCAGGCTAACTTGAACCCATTTATTAACCATGTTGGGCCAGGGTCCCACCCAATTGCCTGGCCCATTAAAAATCCTCAAGGACATTTTTGTCATGTCTGATGCATAGTGGTCACACCTAATGAATGGCTAAGATCTTGCACAAAAACGGGTTGTTGGCCTATTTAGTTGGGCCCTTCATGGGCCAGGCCTGGCTCATGCTTAGGATTTAAAATCGTGCCGGTCATAGACAGACCTCGTCCGTCGGATATGAACGTGGCCCACTAATAGCCCTAGCTTTGGTATTAAGTGCTTTCTTATAGGTATATCGGAGCTGATCGCCCGACATGTTTTTGTTATGGTCCTTGTTACAAACCCAGCCCATGAAAAACGAGGCCCCGGCCCATATAATAAACAAGTGGGCCCCACCAGCCCATCCAACCCATTCCCATTTATATACAAGATCTAATGAATCCCATGTGCATTGGCCCAGTGCATGAATTCCATGTGGACCGCTTACATGTCGGACGGCGACGATCAAGCGAAGGCGATTGAATCGATGGAGGAGGCCTTGAAAATCCTTGAACAAGAGCTGAAGGGGAAGAAGTTCTTTGGAGGGGAGACGATCGGCTTTGTGGACCTTGCCATGGGGTGGGCCGCACACTGGCTGGGCGCGATGGAAGAAGCCGCTTGCATTAAGGTGGTGGACACACATAAATTCGCTACATTTCATGCGTGGATGGAGAACTTCGCGGCCCACCCTGTGATCAAGGACACATTACCACCTTACGATCAGTTGGTCCCATTTTTCAAGAGCTTCAGGCAACTTAGCGCCGCTTCCGAGTGAGGTTTGGTGTGGGCCCATGCCCATTAGTGGTAGTTTACTATGGATGGATGTTATCATGATGGAGTTGCTGATGATGATGTGGAGTGGGCCACACTATCACATTTCTATGTCAGTTTCAAAGTGGGGCCCACTTTCCACAATGACTTGATCTTTATCTTGGTTGAATGGTTTTTGAATAATAGTGGTTGTGTTGCAGTCTCAAAATGAATATACTGATTGAGTTCTAGGCGGCCCAGCGGCCAGAGTAGGCCCACATGATTGAATCGAGTGATCTAGACCGTCCAATCTGGAGGGACATTCTATGGATCTGGGGAGCCTTAAAACAATGAAATTAGTTAGTAGCTGCTGAGATACGTTCATTAAAACAATCAGAGGGTAAATGGACCGGTTGCAACATTTGGTGGGCCGTTCTATTTACGAGCTATGGCCCATAAATCAGGTGAATAAGATGATCCTAGCCAATGGTCTGGATTGTATTGCCATGGGGCCTGCATGTGCTGGCCACTAGGGTGTTTGGCACTGTAAGCTGGTGGTAAATCAAATGTTGCTTTTGTTGACATCTGCTTTTTGAATGTTAAAATGGAGGACAGGTACCAAATAAATGTGGGGTCCACTGTGATGTACGTGGCTTATCACACCATCCATCCGTTATGCTGGCTAATTTTAGGGCATGAACCCAAAAATGGGGCAGATCCAAAGCTTAGGTGGACCAAATCGATTTGCATGGTTTTAGAGAATTTCAATATCCATTCTTCTCCTTATTGTTTTAATGGTGCTGGTTTCCTAAAAGATGAGGCATGTTGATGGGAAAGATGGTACAATACCAAAAGGTAAGTCGTGTTGACGGGAAAGATGGTGCAATACCATAAGGCATGGTGCAGTGCTTATTTGGTGATCAGTCATTGTCAAGGGCACATTAATCCAGGATGTACAACTTTAATCCAATAGCCATACGAGGAGATGATTGCATGCTTTGTCCTATCTTTCAATATAATACTGTACGACGGATGAAAGTGACATCATTATTGTGGGCCACGAATGTGTGGTGCTTTGCTCTTAAGGGCCCGTTTGATTTGTGAAGTAAATGGAAATTACCCAGGAAATAAGTAATAATTACTTACCAGGGAATTGCCTTTCGTTTCCTGTGCGCTGATGTTGACGGCATAACCTTTTGGCGTTAAAATCGAGGATGGCTGTGAAAAGAATATAGGGCCCACTGTGATGTGCATGATGTATCAACACCGTTCATCCTGTACGTCGGCTTCATTTAGGCCATGAACTCAAAAATGAGGCAGATCCACCCCACGTTTGCTGTATAAAAATTTTGTGGCACTTAGATGTTTTGGCTGAAGCTAATATTTGTGTTTATCCCTTATTAATTTTAGACTTAAGCCCTAAAATCTTCTGATAAAATAGATGGACGGTGTGGATATGTCATACACATCACAGTGGGGTCCACAAATGCAAGTCAACTTTTTCGGACCAATTTTTGAGGCAGAATTGCATTTGAAAATCCAAACAAGGGAAAAGGTAATAATGAACTTTTGCAAGGGTATTTCCCAAATCCCTTGAAATCAAACAGGCCCTAAATATAATACTATGAATCATATTTGTATACAGTGATAATGTTATCCAAAATTATTGTTGCCGACCTTAACGAGGGTGGGAAACTAGATGGCAACAAGTATTGTTAAGATTATGTTAACTTAAATTAAGGGATATTATTTCACGTGCATATTTATGAGATTTGTAATCCCTTCAATCAAGGGAATTAGATAGATCTTAAAGGATATTATTTCATGTATATATTTAGGAGATTTATAATCCCTTTAATCAAGGGAATTAGATAGATCTTTATTTTATTTTTCTTTAATTTAGGATCTAATTTAGTATCTTGATTTGCTCTTGTAAATTTATATATAGCAGTCCATTTTGACTGTTAAAAATAAGACAGAGAAAAACATAGATTTTTCTGTAAACTGATTTTTCTCATGGTATCAGAGCGCCAATAATCTTGTTGCCTCTGTAAATCATTTCCGCCTACTCTGATCACACCATGTCTGCGTCTGCGATTGATTCTGCAGATCCTTTTTTTCTCCATCCTTCTGATCATCTTGGCATGATTCTTGTTCCAAAAGTCGTAGATGGGACCAATTATGCTATGTAGAAGAGATCTATGCTGGTAAGTCTCAGTGTTAAAAACAAACTGAGGTTCATCAAATGAACAATTTCCACCCCAGATGAAAAAGATACAAAATACTCTTTATGGTAGCGCTGCAACGATATGATGCTTTCTTGAATATTTAACTCTCTAAGTTAGGAGCTTACAAACAGCGTACTCTATGCTGAAACGCCTTCAGAGATCTGGACAGATCTTCAAGAACGATTCTCTCAAGGTGATTTTTCTCATCATTATCAAACTCAACAATCTATTGTTGAATTGAAACAAAATCAAGAATCAATTTTTTCTTACTATACAAAGATGAAAATGTTGTGGGATGAGCTAACTACCTGTAGTCCTTCAATCACGTGTACTTGTGGAGGACAAAAAGATCTAAAAGAAAAGGAAGAAAGGATTCGGCTGGGACAATTCCTTATGGGATTGAATGAGACATACTCTACTATGCGAGGACAAATCATGTTAATGCACCCTCTACCAACTGTCAAAAAGGCATATTCACTTCTATGTGAAGAAGAAAGGCAGCGAGGACTTACTGAGGCCAAGGGTATTGATCTCATTCATGCTATGAGTATCAAAACCTATGACAACTCTAGGGAATCACAGTCTGATGCTCAACGACAACATAGATAGTGGTCATCCTCTCATTCCAAGTCACATGGCACCAGGAAATCTCTGTTATGTTCTTATTGTGAGGGCACAACTCACACTGTGGATCGTTGCTACTACTTGAATGGATTCCCAATTGGTCACAAGCTCCATGGCAAAGATGTCCAGCCACCAAATCGAAGCAGAAAACATGCTGCACATCAAACCAGTGCCGAGATGCATCAGGACTCAATCAAGATACTAATAAAGCAGACCCCTCAATTCACCTCTGAAGAGCTTGCCCAAATAAAAGCCTTTTTCCGTAATGGTAAAAATTCTGCCAGAGCAAACTATACAGGTATCTCTGCCCCTTTTTGCTTATCCTTTAGTGTCCAAAAGACATCCTTGAATTATTGGATTAATAGTGGTGCAACAAATCACATAGCATCTTCAATATCTAATGCCTCTCCTTTATCTTCTCAAGTAACCTTGCCCAATGGTGCATATTCTAAGATAACTGGCATTAGCTCCACACAACTCTCAGATCATATGCATGTTAAAAACATTCTATGTGCACCATCTTTTCATGTCAATTTACTATCAGTAAGTCAACTCACAACTGCCATGAATTGTTCAATTCACTTCTTTCCCACTTTTTGTATATTGTAGGACCTAACTTCGAAGAAAATGATTAGATTGGGAAAGCAGCTTAATGGCTTGTACTACTTTGTTCCTCCAGTGAAGTCTATACCAACTTCTTATCATGTTGATTCTACTATAAACCTTCCATGGCACAAGCGGTTAGGACATCCCTCCAAGGCACCTTCACAATTTTTGAGTCATGTTATTCCCTCATTTGTATTTGATTCTAGACATTCTTGTGAAACTTGCCATTTGGCTAAGCAAACGCAGCTACCATTTTCTTCAAATTCTATTCAAACTTTACATCCATTTGATCTTATTCATTGTGATATTTGGGGACCTTTTCGTACTGCAACTCATATAGGGGCACATTATTTTTTAACCATTGTTGATGATTATACTCGATTCACATGGATATTCTTAATGAAATTCAAATCTGAAATGTAAGGATTATTAAAAACCTTCATCTCTTTTGTCAACACTCAGTTTAATTGCCAAGTTAAATGCATTCGAAGTGATAATGGCTCAGAATTCATCTCAATGAAATCTTATTTTTCCAACCTTGGCATTTTATTTCAAAGCTCTTGCCCATCTACACCTCAACAAAATGGTGTAGTTGAACAAAAACATCGACATCTTTTAAACGTTAGCAGAGCCTTAAGAATTGATGTTAATCTTCCCTTGCGAGGGAGAGTTTACTTACCGCTGCTTATCTTATTAATTGTCTTCCTACCCCTGTTCTGCGACATAAATCCTCATATGAAATGTTGTATAACAAACCATCTATCTACTCTCACTTGAGAGTTTTTGGATGTCTTTGTTATGCAACCAATTTGCAACCATTTCACAAATTTGACTCTCGCGCTAGAAAATGCATCTTTGTCGGTTATCCTATAGGCCAAAAAACCCATCGCTTATATGATCTCAACACTCAACAATTTTTTTCAAGCCGTGATGTCATTTTTCATGAATCATTTTTTCCTTTTCTTGCTCCAAAAACCTCACCAGAAAACATTGTTTCCCAACCTAAGATATCTGAATATATTACTGATTCACCTCCACTTGCAATTCCTCCTATTTCTTCATCATCCGAGATCACTCCTTCTTCTCCTTCTTCCTCTATATCTCCTGCTGCACCTCCTCTTCGCAGAAGTGAACGTGTAGACAGCCATCCACCCTCCTTCAAGATTTTCATTGTAGACAAGTTAGTACAACGCCATCAACTGCAACTTCAAAACAGGCATCTTTGACTAAGTCAGGTACTCGGTATCCTTTAAGTACCTATCTTTTATATGATTCTATGTCTTCTACTCATAAACACTTTGTTAATACCATTTCGAGTGTCCTAGAACCCACCTCATATGCTCAGGCTATCTTAGATCCCAAATGGCAAGAGGCAATGTAACGTGAACTTAATGCTCTCACTACCCAAAAGACATGGTCCTTGGTTCCCTTGCCTGTTGGTCATCACCCCATTGACAGCAAATGAGTTTATCGTATCAAATACAATTCCAATGGCACAATTGAACGCTACAAAGCTCGATTAGTCGCTAAAGAATTTTCTCAACAAGAAGGCTTGGATTACACCGAAACATTTGCTCCTGTTGCCAAGTTAACCATTGTTCATTGTGTTCTTGTTGTTGCTGCTGCTAGACATTGGCCATTGTATCAAATGGATGTGACCAATGCCTTCCTACATGGTGATTTAGAAGAAGAGGTGTACATGACTCCACTACCAGGTCTTTGTCGACAGGGGGAGAAACTAGTATGTCGACTGCATAAGTCTCTTTATGGGCTTAAACAAGCCCCTCGAAATTGGTTTACAAAATTCTCGCATGCTATCAAACAGGCTGGCTTTGTTCAATCACATTCAGATTATTCTTTGTTCGTGAAGACTAAAGGCTCATCTACAACTATGGTGCTTCTCTATGTAGATGACATAGTAATAACTGAAAATGATGCAACTGCTATATAAAGTCTTAAATCTCAAACAATTTCTTCATCAACAATTTCATATTAAAGATCTTGGTCTCCTTAAGTATTTTCTTGGATTGGAAGTTGCAAGGTCTAAAACAGGTATTGTTATCTCTCAACGAAAATATACTTTAGAGATCATAGAAGATGTTGGATACTTGGGTGCTCAACCATCAAACTTTTCCATGGAAATGAATCTGAAGCTCACAGATTATCAAGGTGATTTGCTACATGATCCAGCTTGCTACAGGAGATTAGTTGGACAACTAATCTATCTCACAATTACAAGGCCAGACATCACATACTCAGTTAATATTTTAAGTCAATTTATGCATGCTCTAAGAAAGCCTCACTAGGATGTTGCTCTTCGCATTATCAAATATTTGAAAGGCAGTCCTGGTTTAGGATTGTTGTTCTCCTCAAGCAATTCATTTGCCTTAAAGACTTATTGTGATGCTAATTGGGCAAGCTGTTCTATGACAAGAAGATCAACTACAGATTATTGTGTGTTCTTAGGGAATTCATTGATTTCATGGAAAGCAAAGAAGCAGAAAACAGTTTCAAGATCATCCTCAGAAGCTGAGTACAGGTCTATGGCAGCGGCAACCTGTGAGCTAACTTGGCTCAAATTTTTGCTCAATGATATGCAAGTTTCTATAGGACCATCAATGTTACTATGTGATAATCAAGCTGCTCTCCACATAGCAGCAAATCCAATATATCATGAGCGCACCAAACACATAGAACTTGATTGTCATGTTGTAAGAGAAAAGATACAAGATGGTCAGATTATCACCAAATTTGTTCTATCTCATTTGCAGCTGGCAAATGTTTTTACGAAGGTTCTTAGAGGAAATGTGTTTAAAGAATTAATAATCAAGTTGAACATGCTGGATATACATGCTCCAACTTGAGGGGGAGTGTTAAGATTATGTTAACTTAAATTAAGGGATATTATTTCATGTGTATATTTATGAGATTTGTAATCCCTTCAATCAAGGGAATTAGATAGATCTTAAGGGATATTATTTCATGTATATATTTAGGAGATTTGTAATCCCTTCAATCAAGGGAATTAGATAGATCTTTATTTTATTTTTCTGTAATTTAGGATCTAATTTAGGATCTTGATTTACTCTTATAAGTTTATATATAGCAGTCCATTTTGACTGTTAAAAATAAGACACAGAAAAACATAGATTTTTCTGTAAACTGATTTTTCTCAAGTATGATGCATTGGGAGTTGGATCATTCCAACTCCACCTGCAGATGGGTCGAACGCTACTACTCCATGACGCAGTCTATGCACCTAGTGTCGGGCACAATTTGTTTTTTGTGCTTTCATTAGCTCGACTTGGTTTTTCCTTTACTTTTCATTTCGATGTGGTGGACATCATTCTTCATTCTTCTTATTATGCCTGCATTTTATATTAATGATAATTTATTTATGCTTTATTCTGATTATTCATATGATTATAATGCACATACTTTTTTTTTTTTTTAAACTTCAACTAACACTAACCTACACATTTGGCATGCTAAACTAGGTTACATGGGTCAAGATAAAATGCGTAGACTCACTAGAGAAGGCTTCTTAGACCCGCTCGCAGACATAGTTCTCCCCACATGTGAACATTGTCTGATTGAAAAATCAACAAGAAAACCATTTAGAAAAGTACTACGTGAATCAGTTTATTTAGAACTAGCTCACTATGACATCTGTAAACACCTAAATGTCAAGACCCTCCGTAGACACTTATGAGTTCTTTGAGATGATAGACTCGTACTCTAGTTCAATCTCAATTAACCCCATTTGTCGCTCAATGAGGGCGGAGATATTGATCACCCACCTGTCGGTCCAACTGATCCACCGTTTACCGAGGACAATGGGAGGGATCTTTTTACCTAGTGGGAGTGTTCCATGAGAGGTTGAGATTGACTCAAACCATGAGCCTAAAATAAGAAGGAGTACTCGTGAACCAAAATCCCATCGTCATTTTGAGATTGACGATCAATCATTCATGGGTGCTTCCTTAGATGACGATGAGCTTGGCTTATCTCATGAGGCATTGCCATCTCCTGTTGTAAAAGAGTGGATAACAACTATAGAGGATGATATACGCTTCATGGAGAAGAATGAAGTCTAAATAGTTGTTGATATTCTGTGTGAACATAAAACTATTAGGGCCAAATGGGTCCTAAAAGTAAAGCGAAAGGTAGGTAGAGCGATAAACAACTTCGAAACTCGACTTATAGCCAAGTGCTATACATAGATTAAGGGCATAGATTGCGATGAGACACTCTCCTCAGTGGTGAGACTCGCCTTGATCTGCCTCATTATGGTTATTGTTGCACATTTAGATTTGGAACTCTATCAAATGGACATCAAGACATCATTTCTCAATGGTGACATATATGAGGAGATCTACATAGATCAACCTATAGGCTTCAAGGTCCAAGGACAAGAGCATAACGTTTACCGCATTAAGAAGTCTATATATGGCCTGAAGTAATCATCTAGATAGTGGTGTATGAGATTTCATCGAGCCATCACCTCGTATAGGTTTACGATGATTGAGGAAGATTATCGTGTGTACATCAAGCTGTCCGGGCATACTTTTATAATCTTATTTCTATGTGTTGACAACATTTTGTTAGTTGAAAATGACAATGAGATGATTGTTGCCACTCATAAATAGTTGTCCTTTAGTTTGAAATGAAGGATATGGGCAAAACATCGTTTATGCTCGAGATTAAGATTCAAGGATCACTTTAGAAGACTTTTCGATATCTCTCAAGAGAACTTTTCATTAAAAAAGTGCTCGAGTGCTTCTAGATGTAAGGTTGCAAACTCATCGACACTCCTGTCGAGAAGAGTAAGAATTAGTCTCAATCTTTGCCCCAAAGGCGGACACAAAAATAGTTGATATGACGCATATTCTGTGTGTAAGTATAGTTGGTAGTCTAATGTACACTATGATGTGTACTTGATCGGACATCTGTTTTGTAATAGGGTTGGTGAGTTGCTATCAGAGTAACCCGATATTTGCTCATTGGAGGGATGTTAAAAGAATATTCCAATACTTGCATGGGACAGCATATTACATGTTATGATACAGGGAACAAATCTTCGCCTACGAGGATACCATGATGCAGATTGGGGTAGCGATTTGGATGAGTGCAACTCTACTACTGGATATGTGTTCTTACTTGTGGAGGGCATCTCTTAGGCAGTAAAAAGCAACCATGCATCGCACTTTCTACCATGGAGTTGAAATATATTACGGATCACTTTGCCATTTAGGAAGTTGTACGGTTGATGAGGTTGCTTTAGCATTTGAAATGTGTACCGCATGCTGATGACCCCATTAAATTGTATTGGGATATCATAACGGTCGTTGCTTTATGTGAATGGTCCTAAGTATCGTGGCAAATCAAAGCACATACAAATCCGCTATCATTGCACTCGAGATATGGTAGCGAAGAAGAAAGTGGTATTGGCACATGTACCTACTGAAGAGATGGTTGTTGATATGCTTACTAAGTCGATCGCCCGAGACGCTTTTCAAACTCATGTTCAAAGTTTGGAGTTTTTGTCTGATGCAATTTTGTGACATTAACACTTTGATACCTTTTCATTTATATATTAGACCCACGTGTGTATATTAGCGGTTCTCTATATTTGTGTTTGTGAATGGACACATTGTGGGCACACACATTCACTACGTTCTTTTTGTGTGAGACGTGGATTGAGATACATCACTAGGCAAAGGTTATATATCTTACATGACAATCGCCCTGTGGGGAGCAAGATAAGATATGTGATTGTCATATATCTACAATCGATCATAGTTGCATATTGCCTTAACTGGGTTTGAAATGAGGTCTATTTTTTTATTGAATACGACCATTCTCGTTAGGGTCATACGGCCTAAATAAGCTAGATGCGAGACTTTATCTAGGTGCTTATGAGAGCAACTGAGTTGAGTGGCTCAGACAAGGTATCCAGATGGCTGCCATGTTAAGATTCGTACAATGTGGAGGTTGACGTACTCCTTTTAGGAAATCCATCATAACATGCATTCATATGACATGTGTTAGAGACGACCGAAAATACCAATAGCTGATGAAGAATTGATATGAGTGTCTCCTCCGCGTGAGAAAAATAGTACATATGTGACCCTCGTGCCTTTAGGACTATGGACTATGCCTTAAAGTTGAGGCCTAATGCTACTACTCTAGCTCATTTTTCAAGGACCATGTAGAAAAAGGTATAACAGAGCGAGTATGGGAAAGCAATTAGGCCAAGATGGATGTGTATGAGCGCTTCGGGAAGGTTGTCTAGTTTTTCACCTTACGAGTTTATGCATGTGAGCACGATGAATTCATGGTCGGCCAACGAGTTCCTCAACACGTTCGAACTTATGGTTGCGAGCAAATACTCAAAATTCACTCGAGTTGACAATATCGTCGAGAGGTTGGTGTATGTCCAGTCTAGTATAACCAAGACAAGTATGGGGCAGGTTAGTCTTGCAGAAATGAGATGTATTATGCTAGTTAAAATGAAAACTTGGTATAATTGCTTTCTCTCTTGGGTTATGCACTTCACTGATCGCACACTGCATTTCATGGTATGAAGACTTCTTTTTGCCACTTGTGATACAATCAACAGTTGGGTTGGTGCTTGACTTGTATGATTGGGAGATGATGGATGTAACGTCTTAATGGCCCCCCACCCATGTTTAAGATGGAATTGAATGGGGATTTAGTTATGGTAACTCCTAGGCCACTTTAACGCAGTTATACAAACTGCTATCATCTTTCTCCATAAAACAAAGAAAGGTGAGAAAGAGTTAGGAGATGCATGGTGGTCTACATGGCTTGCTATGTGGAAATCCAATCGGAAAGGAAAATTTTTGGTAAACTTATCCTTCGCCCGTGAAGCAAGCAAATCCATTTTCCGCCGACGTAAGACGCATCCGGTAAGATCCAATAGTTTTCCACCATCTTCCGTTGTGGGTGGATCGGTGATTCGCTAATGGACGAATCTCACACCTCCAAATACACATTACTAAACGAGCCAATGTAGTTCCATCAACACTCATATCCACTCAAACACATTCAAATACAAGGTTCCAAACTATCCTTTATTAGCTCAATTTTAAAGGTGAGAAAGTCACGAGAGTAACAATGGTGTCGCTAAACTATTAATCCATTATATACATGTCACACTGATGGTATAAGAAGAAATCCAAATACGACCGCATCACTAAAATCACACAAAAGAAATGATTTTAATTATCCAAACGTTGGCAATATAATAGACTTTTAAAAAACTTTGGTGAGTTGTGTCACTTGGGATCCTTATGTTTGTACCCACCTGAGGCTTGAAACTCTCTCTCTCTCTCTCTCTCTCTCTAAAGAATGTATTTCAATTGGCTCATCACTAATTTTATATATTAAAGTTTATTTACATAATTAAATTCAAAATTTCACAAATATATTACAAAATTTAAATGCATTCAAATTAGAGTAGCTAACATAATTTTCAAATTCCAATGATTTTCAATTACAGGCTTCGAATCCATGGCATTTATAATTTAATTTATAATTCATGCCAAAGACAGGCTACCAAATGGGAAGCGGATTAGGTGAGACCGTGACTCACTCAAGACAATGTAGCCCTTGTTGTGGGGCCCACCTTGATCTATGTATTGTATATCCATGTTGTCCATCGGTTTTTCCCGACCATTTCAGGGATTTATCCCAAAAATGAGGCAGATCCACTAATCAGGTGGACCATACCATGAGAAACAGTGATGATTAAACGCCCCACCATCAAAAACTTCCTCACGTGCAACATAATGTTTCTGCAGTGTTGATTTGCCATCCAATCCGTTGATAAGGCCACATAAGCCTGGATGAAGGGAAATATCAAATATCAGCTTGATCCAAAACTTTTGTGGCCCATTAATGTTTAATCACCATTATTTCCTAATGTGTGGTCCATCTGATAATTGGATATGCTTCATTTTTGGGATAGTACCCTAAACTGATCCTTAAAAAAAATGATGGACGGTGCGGATACAAAATAAATGCACAAAGGTGGGCCCCACTGTAAGGGCCGCACTGTATTGGGTGAGTCCGGGGTCTCACCTACCGAACGAGGCTAACGGTAAACCCAAGTACATTGAGACATATCCTCAAAATGTACTGGACTTTTTTAGTTTCCATAAGTGGGGCCAACGGATTAGTGATCCAGACCGTCAATCATTATTTGACTATACTCAATTGGCCATTCTCCAAAATTTTCTTGGGTCGACAGATCACAGCTGCATTTTTTCAAACTTAATTGCCTGAGACAGCCGGTCACAGGAAGTTACTGTACTAGGATGTTTGTAAGAAATCCACTCCGTCCATTCATTTTTCCAGATCATTTTAGGACAGGAGATCAACAATGATTAGGTTACAAAACTCAATTGGGCCACATGATAGAGGATTGAAGGATTACCGTTGAAACATTTGTAGGGCCACGGGAGTTTTGTATCGGGCTAAGTTTCTTTTTTTTTTCTTGTCATCCCAGTGGAAATGACCTTATGAACGGTTTGGATGGCATTTAAACATCAAGGTGAACCTCAAAAAGATTTCAACGGTAGGCGTCTGCCCATTGAGTTCAGTATCATCCTCATTTAAATTTATTTATTTTTTACATCTCCAGTCCTAGAATGAGCTAAACGGTCAGGTGAATTTCGAAAATAAAGTTACAGTGGGCCCCACCTAGCTTCAGGCAATCCGCCTCCCATTTGTTCTCCACCGTCCTTTCAAAGTTCATAAATTGAGAGGTTAGGATCGCTCCATTTCATCTTCTACGGATCATGGCATCTCTCCCTTGATTATCCAATTAAAAAAAATCTCAGTGATCACACTATCTCAACCGTCTGATCAGCAAGTACGAAATAGATGGCCAGACCTTGAGAATACCTGGAACAAGTTGTGGTGGGCCGTACCTTTATAATCAACGGACAATCAACAGTTTGACTCAACGAACACATGTGGCCCACACTATGAACGGATCAGCATGATTTTTGAGAAGAGAGATCTTGACCGTGAGGCCCATCATCTTCACGGTTGAGATTTACCACACGTGTGGCATGTTGGTAGGAAATATGGCACAGTACCACAAGTTGTGGTCCCTTCACTGCCAACTGATCAGTTCCAAAAATGAATACTACCAACAGCCAACAAACTAAAAGGCGGTCTATCGATGGGAGGCTAAGAACCGTCCAACTGTATACAGTGGTCCATACATGGTGGGTCCCACAAGGGTGGAACACGTCAGCATAATCAACCTCCTGCCACGCGTCAAATTCATATGGCCGGGGTCGGTGCGCGCAGCGCTCAGTTGAGATTTTTTCTTTTTCGTAGTTATTTGATACTCGGGCAGCTTATGACGGTTGATATACGGAGACACTTAGTAACTGTACACGTGGCATGAATGGACTCAAATTAAACTGACAGGACTGTGGATCCACTGCTGCTGATTCAGATCCCCAGAATCAGACGGTTGAGCAATGCTAACTTCAGATTCATAGACATTTTCCTATTGAAATAGAAAATAATGGATTCTTCTCAATTTTTGACCGTCCAATATATGTCCACCAATCCAATGGTCAGACAATCTAAGAATCTTAATTTCGCTTCCCCATGCATCTGAGTACACTTCCACATTACCATGTGCCACGTATGTAATTTCTAAGTGCCTGCGTATCATCTGTCGCACCATGCCAGAGTATCAAAGTTATTCTCAACCAGAAATTACAGGACACGAGGCTTGAGTTTGCACAGTACACGTGTCCAGTTTCGCAAGTGGGGCCGTTGTTTCTTAATCCAGACCAACGATCTGTTTCGCTCGTCTGATCTGACGATGACCCAAATGTCTCCCAGAATGGAAGATCCTGGCCATCGTACTTGGAAATTGATGCTTTAGTTCTCTTCTCAACCGTCCATTTTATCCACAAATTGAACGACTTACAACAATCAATGTACCTACCAACGCAAGGTTATTACCATAAGATCAATCGCAAGGCATCTACCGTGATCTCTTAATACCATCTAAACCGTCCATTGTATGTGCCTCGACCATGATAGTCCTAGCTGTCAACATCCAGACCGATCCATAGCTCAGGGGGCCACACTAAATACAAAATGGGAGAGTGGGGAGGGTGAGACCCACCATAGAAACTTCCAGTTCCAATGTGCAGTCTACAGTAATGTGTATATGTCATCCAACCCGTTCATCAGGTTTGACCCACCACAATGAAGGGACCCACTAAAACTAAGGCGATTTCAGTACTCAGGTGGGGCCTACCACGTGAATACGTAGGTTTTAGTGGTGACTGTACATTTCCTCCTTTCATGTGCCCAACCTGAGTTTTGGGTCGGAATGATTCTTCAGATGTACGGTGAACGAGATAAGTACCAGCAGAAGATTCCACTTATAGCGGGTGGACCCCACACAGCTTTCAACATTTGGCCACTGCCATCCCAGTATGTGATCATTCGCCCACAGAGTTGCGTTACTATCCAGATTTTTCTGATATATCAAGGTGCACTTGGGCTGGGGACTGCTCCGACTCGTCTGACTCGTTACGACCTGACCTGACTCGAATTAAATGGGTGAGTCGGTCCCAAACAAGTAGGTTTCTCTCTATTTATCCGAACTAAAATGAGTCAAGTTCGAAGTACCCAGTAACTCTTCCCGTGGCTTGATTTGATCCGACATCTTTTTGTTTTTTTCCCTCACACACCCTCACACACTTACACTACAACGGGATTTCACCACCTCTAGATACTCAAACCCTTGACCAGGTGATAAAACTCCTGAGGGTCTACCACCAGATACTTGATTCGAAACCGACTGGACTTGGTTTCGTGTGTATGTAGCTTTCAACTTTTGGCCACTGCCATCCTAGTATGCGATCATTCACCCACAAAGTTGTGCTACTAATTAGATTTTTCTGATATATCAAGATCCACTTGGGCAGGGGACTGCTCCGACTCATCTAACTCGTTTCAACCTGACCTAACTCGAATTAAATGGGTGAGTTGGTCCCAACTAAGTAGGTTTCTCTTTATCCGAACTAAAACTGAGTCGAGTTCGAATTACCCAATAATTCTACTCATAACTTGATTCGATCCGATTTTTTTTTTTTCTCACACACCCTCACACATTTACACCGCAGTGGGATTTCACCACCTCTGGATACTCGAACCCTTGACCGGTTGATAAAACTCCTGAGGGTCTACCACCGGATACTTGATCCGAAACCGACTAGACTCAGTTTTGAGTATGTGTGTGTGTGTGTGTATATATATGTGTGTGTGTGTGTATATAAACCCCCACCTAATTCCAAGTTTTCTTTTCCTCCCTCGTCATCCTCCATTTCCAATCCCGGTAACCACCCACCTCCATCACCACCCTCCTCTCTCTCATTCACTCTCCTCTCCACTCCCTCACACCCTCCTCTTTCAAGCCCACTACCATTACCAACACCCTCCTCTCTCTCTCTCTCTCTCTCTCTCTCTCTCTCTCATGCCCACTCCCTCCTTTCCTTAGCTCTCAATCTGAATCAAATCCGAATTACTACTAACTCGAACCAACTCGGTACTTTTTACTAGTAGGATTTGGTCCAGATTAGTCCAGGCCAAACCCGATTCGGATCGCTTAGAGATGCCGGACTCAGTGCCGATTTGAGTTGAGCTTGGGTCAGGCCTATTTCAAAAACCGAATCAAGTCGGGTCATCCCTAACTCGGTCCGACTCGACTCGATGCCCAACTCTATGTTCCACCCATCCACAGTGGGTTGCAACAGACCAACGGTCCGGATATCTTTCAGTGGGCCCCATTTGTCAGAACATAAAACCCGAGCACACCGCGCAAAAGTCCTCGGGCCGCGTAATTCTATTTCCCCGTTCCTCTTCCCGATGAAATTCACATCCTCAGCTTTCTCTCTCGCGCAACCACATCTCCGTCTTTCCCTCGCAACGCCGTCCGTCTCCTCTTCCCGACGAGGTGGGGAGCACGGAAATCCGTGTCCCTCTGCGAGACCACCATACCTGAATTCCTTCTTTCTCTGCGAGACCACCATAGCGGAAATCTTCAATTCTCGTCCAGGTACGTCGACTCGTTTCGACTTTCTATACGTCGCCTCTTTCGCCCTTTCAGAAGTTGGATTTTAGGGTTTCTTTCATTCTTCTGTGTTCTTGTCTTTCCATCTGTCTCGCTTTCTCGGATGGGTTTGTGCTTTTGATGGATGGGCTGCACACGTGGCAGACGGGTAGGCTGATCTGGGCCGTTGATGTGGTGGGCCACCATATGGACGGGCAATAGCCTCGGAATCAAGGTCTATTGGACTATCTCAGCCGTCATATACACAGAAATGTGAGATCTTGGTCATTCATCCAGTGCGCCACGGCACGTGTATGCTCTCACCCGGAATTTGAGCTGGTATGGGATAACGGACGGCTTAAATCAATTGCCTGGTGGTCTGATTTCAGTGTACACGCATGGCCCTGATGAGCATGCGGCCGATGATCGGGGCATGGTGCACATGAGGCAGAGCGTGTGTGATGAACGGCTGGATTTTCTAAATTGTCGTGCATTGGCACTTGGGGTGGTTCCAGATACGCGGAACGAGCTATGGTCTGCATATCAATGGCAGAAATTTCTTAATTGCCGGGTGGCTAGGATCGTCGTGTGGCTCGTCCACATGGAGGCCCACCATGTGGATGGTGCTGATACTACCCCAGTTGCTATTTATACAGTTGTGATGTTAGAGACCTTTCAATGATTCGGGCTGCATTCCAACTTCCAACAGCTTAGTTTGCTAGCATTGCCTCGGCATATGCTAGGGATGGTTGCTTGTCTATGTTAACCGCAGATGCGGCAATCGTCTCAGGTGATTGCGAGGTCTTTGAGTGAAGTCCATCTCTTAGTTGTGGGAACTTTCTACCCAGATACTGCACCTGGTTTGAATCATGCTTCGGAATGACATTCCTGCTTGTGTTTTAGATTCCTAGCTGCTATGCTTGCCAACATTTAGGAACATCCTACACCTGAATCTGTTGCTGCTTCACTACACTGTTCGTGCAACTATGTTACAGCTCAAATCTCCCCAAAAATTCATGTAGGGCAATTGGAGCCATTCATATGTGGCCTATCATATCCATTGGCCATAGCCTGTAAATCACAGTGATTACATGATCCTGTCCATCTGATTTTGTCCACTAATTTGGACTGTTTGTTAAAATTTTGAACCTCCCGTGTTGTATGTTGAACATCACCGATGCAATGTCTAAAACTAACCACTACTATCTCTCAGCCCTTCAAGACTACTAAAATCTTAAAGACTGTAAGTGATACTTTATTTTTATTTTTTTCTATTTATTATTATTATTTTTTTAATGGACTCAAAATTATATTTTAAGTGCATAGGGGGTCCAGTCTACTGGATGGGCCATAGGTCCCAGGTTTTGGGTCTTTGGGAACCACAATTTTATTTTATTTTATATTTGTTGAAGATGAGGAATTTTATTAGGCCACAACCAAAAGAAAAACAAAAGCAGAAGAAGAAAATGAAACAAAGAAAAGAGAACTAAGAAAATACAAGGCAGCCCCATGGCTGAAACACCCAAAAGCCCTAGAGATCAAGGAGCCCACTCTTTAATAAACTGGAACACATTACATAGAACTCCTAAAGGCGATCCTTTCCTATTACAGAAACATTGATTGTTTATTTCAAACCAAATAGCCCAAAGGACAGCACAAAGGGCGAGTGTCCATCTTTTCTTTCCAATCTTTCCTCCACCCCCAGAGTGCCAAGACCTGAAGTGACCCTTGATAGCTCGCATTACTTCTAAGGTCCAAAGCCATGAAAATGCTAGGAAACTGCTAATGTTGGTTGTTTCGATTTCCCTGCTGTTAAACTTTTCTTTCTGGTATTCAAAACCAATTCTTAAGCTGGGTTCTCAATTTGATGGAGGAACAAGAAAAACCTTTGGGGTGAAAAATAAAAGGAAGCAAAAGGATGCAGAATCTATGTTCTTCTGATGGATTTTTTCAAACTGCTGGTAAAAAAAAAAGAAGAAAAAAGAAGAAGAAATAGGATGTGTTTCTCACCTTTCCAAAAAAAGAAAAAAAGGATGTGTTTATCAAACTGCTGTTTTTATTGTTTTGATGGCTGGAATGTGGAAATTTTGTACTTACTAACGTACGTGCCCATCTAATGAATAGCTTGGATTGTGCACACATGTGTGTGCATGAACGGCTTGGATTGTGCATTACATGCTATGTGCCTCTAATGAACGGGTTTCCATTTTTTAGCAGGAGATTATAGCATTCCCTTTTTTTTACTGGAATTGGTCCCACCAAATACAAGACACATGGCACTTGAGGGGTGGATCTAGACCATTCATCCGGTGGGCCAGGAAAAGTTGGGACTGTAAAAAGGAATTTAGGAATCATTGATGGTTCATCAGGTGGGCCATAGATTTGCAAAAAGAGATGGATGATCGGAAGAAATTGACCGACGGTGCCCATGTATTGTATGGCTTGGATCTTGCGCACATGTGCATGCATGAATAGCTTGGATCCTTCGCTATATACCACATGCCCATCTAAAGAATGGCTTGCAGCGTGCACAGGTGTGTGGAAGAATGTCTTGTATCCTGATCCATATGCCAATGATTGTTTGTTGTGGCCCACCTAATGAGTGAAATGGCCTTGTCCTTGGAATGTCAACTACTGTCAAATTTCTTTTCAGTTGGAGCTAACGTATCCAAATGCTAGGATGACAACTAAGGACCAATGGAGGAATTTAAGAATGAACTAATTGGTAGTTTGGGAGTTGAAAATGCCTTGAATGGTTGAGACTGTTGCTTTATATATTCTACACTTATTTCTGGGTAATTTAAATTCATATTTCTTTTAATCTGGCCTATGTAGGAAGATGATGGGTTTTATTGCAAGATGTTAATCTATCATGAGAAGCAGAGATGGTAAACATGCATTATTAAGTTCCATGTATTTGGGAGATACTGTCATAGGATGTGGGGCAGCGAACAACCTTGCATGAATAATCAGGCCGACACAGGAGTAGACTATATAACTTTGGAAAACGATAACACTGATAGTGAGATGGCGGCGGATGTTGAACCTGAAAGTGATACAGCAGTGGATGTCGAACCTGAAAGTGATACGGCATTGGACATTGAACCTGAAAGTGACGCAGCAGTGGACGTTGAACCTGAAAGTGATACGGCAGCAGACATTGAACCTGAAAGTGATACAGCAGGGGATGCTGAACCATGTGCAAGTTCAGAGGGCAGTTCAGTTCCTCATGTAGGTATGCGGTTTAAAACTGCCGATGAGGCATACACATGGTACAATGATTATGCAATGCGTGTGGGTTTCAGTGTGCGTAAAGACCGCCAGGAAAAGTCGAAACGCGACGGAGAAGTTATCTCCAGACTATTTGTATGCTCAAAGGAAGGAAAACGTCGGGATAAAGACCCAGATAAAGAAAATAAAGACAAGCCTGAGCAAGCACACACAAGGGTAGGTTGCGAGGCATATCTCATGGTAAAGAGAAGGAAGAGAGGTACTCTGGAGGAGTTTTGGGTGGTTACAAGATTTCGGGAGCATCATAACCATGATTTAGTATCTCCAGATAAAACGCATTCCCTTCGATCGCATAGGAAGAGGGGTCGTTCGGGTGCACATTTTCGTGGGGTTCATATGTCTTCCTCACTCACGGAGTCCAATGCTATTGAAAATGGTTTGTGCAATCATCTGAGTGTTAAAGGGCATGAGGCTCCTACAAAAGGAGATGGTGCAGCAGCTGACTATGATTATGGAAGTGACAACCCCGAGGATACTTCAGCAGACAATCCAGGTCCACGTTTAGGTATGCAGTTTAGAACTGCTGACGAAGCATATGCATGGTATATTGATTATGCAAGGTGGGTTGGTTTCAATGTGCGAATCGATCGTCAGGAAAAATCGAAACGTGACGGAATAGTCATTTCTAGATTATTTGTATGTTCCAAACAAGGAAAGCGTAGAGATAAATACCTAAATAAAGAGAATAGAAGCAAAGTTGAGCAAGTGGAAACAAGGGTAGGATGCCAGGCATATCTTATGGTAAAGAGAAGGAGAGGTCCTGTGGAGGATAGTTGGGAGGTTACAAGGTTTCAAGAGCGTCATAACCATGACTTAATGTCTCCGACGAAGTGTGGAAGGCGTGGGGCAAAAGCACTTGAAGATAACAATATGACAACCTCTGCCATAGAGAAGTGTTGGAAAGATATTATTGAAGGCAAACAAACTGAAGCAAAAAACGGACAGCTCAATACTCCATTGACTGGAAGTATTCAAGAAGGCAATATTGGGGAAGGGAACTGCACTGGCCATTCCAATAGCCAAACAACTCTGCATGGACATGAAGACATGGACAGAGGTGGATTCCCTTCTAATGAAAGTGGTAAGAGCAGGTCAGAGAAGCGACGGAAGGGTACCAAGAGCTGCAGCATTTGCAAGAGGCGCGATCACAACAAGCGCAAATGCCCCTCATTGAAGGCCACAGGGTAATATGAGAAAAGCTCATTCCATAGCACTCTTATTGATGTTTGTGCATGCCAAACAATGGGTTCTTAATCTCATGTCTTCTAATTTTCTTTTGTTTCCCTTCATTTTTTATTTTTATTTTTTTTAATTTTTCTTTTTTAAATTTGTAGGGATACTCTACAGCCAGACAATGACTTGCATCCAGACATGATAGATAGGTACAATTTGGTTTAGCAAAATCTTCTGTTCTAGTTCATGACTTCGAAAATACTCCTTTTTTTTTACTATTTCTTCTTTCCTATTATGACTTTGCAGTGAAGTTATCAAGGATCGGCTCCCAAATGGTATCATGTATCAGGTAATGTCAGCCTATTGGTTGGTTTTTCTGTTATCGATAAAATTCATCACCAAAGAGTTCTCTTCTTTGTTTGCTAATTGTTATCTGGCACATTGGAAAACAAGCAATTCTCAAGCATGAAGTTTAGCAGGTTATGATAACATTACATTCTCCCTCATCAATCCTTTTATCTCATCATGCACATAACTGAAAGATGTCTACATGAATTACAAACTCTTCGCAATCACACTCATTCATTTCTTTGATTTGTAATGGATGCCGTAGGGATCCTCACTATCTTATTTTTGTAGAAACCAGCAGTAGGGAGGAAAAATGTGAGAGAGATCAGACGTTGACGTTGTGGGGGGAAGAGAGAGGGAGGGAGGGAGATGTCCTAGCGTTTAGGTGTCCTCCCCCTCTCTTTTATTAATAAAAGGATAATTTACAAAAAAAGGGCCTTTGGCCAGCTGGGCCTAAATACAACCAAGCCCACCAACACAAGTTCTTTAACAATGTCAATATTATGTTCACTATTACTGTGGTTATTTTATGCCCAGATCTTTCCTAGTAATTTCTGCCATTTTAGTTGGTAGGGTTTGAGCCGATAACTCGATTGGGTATTGTCTTGTGTTGCAACCTAGATGTAGTAGGTAAGGCTGTCAATGGCCAGACTGGCCTGTTGGGCTTTGGGCTTTGGCCCATGGATTACATGGGTCGTGAATCATTCGCCAACCAATAAACTGGCTGGGGCTGGTTTGACAACTTTTTCTATCAAAGCCTGGCCTGAGCCAAGGTTCCAGGCCTGGTTATGGCCGTTACATGTTGGCCCCCGAGCCTCAATTTCAGGATTGATAATGAACGTCTCCGGCTTGGCATACCGTGTTACTTGTAGGCTCAACTAATGAACAGTGTGAATGTGGCCGATTTGGAACCCAGCCCATTTCGACCCCTAATAGAGGTTATTGATGAATTAGAAAAGGAACAGTTAGGTTACAGGTTACTTACCAAGAAAAGAACAAATAGGTCAATCAAGAAAGGTTAGTGATAATGGAATCTGAATGATAACATGTTATGTCTGACTTTTCTCCCTCAACAATTTTTGAAAGATCAAAGAAGACGTTGGGTTGATCCGCTTAGAGGAGGATCATGCCTCCTAAATCTCATAAGAGAAATGTTTTTGGAAGAAAATTTCTGCCTACACTTCCATTAACAAGGTTTATTTAATACAATTCATAGCCCATAGGCCACATCACCATAACTACCTACATGCTACAAGGACCATTCTCCCCACTATTAGGTAACTACTCCACTACACACTACTGGATAACTAACCCCACTACCCACTACTAGATAAGTAACCCCACAACCCATTACCAATCATGGGTTCTCATGCAACTCCATTTACTTGGCACGCATCACTCTTCCCCCCTTGCACCCACCTTCTGCTTAAGGTGAAGGTCCGTCCGGGAAACAATCAATGATGGACTGGTACTTCTCCCATGTTGCATCTTCTATGGGTGCACTCTGCCATTGAATCAGGACTCCAGTAATAGCTTGGTTCCTACGGTTAACCATCCTACAATCAAGGATTGCTTGTGGTAGGGGTTGTAGGATGCCTTCTTTAGTAAGGGGCACCAACACATTGGATGACTGAATTTTCTTCCCTAACTCTTTTTCTTAAGGCATGAGACGTAGAACACAGGATGGATCTTGCAGCCAAGGGAAAGGTTGAGTTTGTATGCGATCGGTCCGATTCACCATAGAACTTGATATGGTCTGAAATAATGACCCAATATTTTGAGAGACCTTACCGCTAAGAAAGTTTGACAATAAGGCTGTAATATGAGGTAGACCCAATCTCCAACTGAGAATTCTCTCTGTGTTTGGTGGCGATTGGCATACTTCTTCATTCGTTCTTGTGCTAATTTTAAATGCTCCTTGAGTGGTTTTAAAACCTAATCTCTATTTAGGAACCCTGGTAGTTCCAAAAATGTAGGCGGGCAAGTTTGGTGGTGATACACCATACACCACCTCATAAGGAGTCATCTGTATTGCTAAATGATAGGTGGTGTTGTAACACCATTCAGCCCAAGGAAGCCACCTGACCCACTCCTTGGGTCTCATGCTTGTGAAGCATTAAAGGTAGTTCTCGAGACATCGATTTAGGACTTTGTTTGGCCATTAGATCGTGAATGATAGAATGAACTCATTTGAAGCCGGGTTCCCTGTAAGCGAAACAATTCTTTCTAGAAGTGACTAGTGAACGCTGGATCCTGATCACTGACAATGGAGACTAACATTCCATGAAGCGTAATTAAGTTTTCAATGAAGACTCTTGCTACGGTAAGTGTTGTTTATGGGTGTGCCAGAGTGATGAAGTGTGCATAGTTAGATAATCAGTCTACAACTATAAAGATGATAGGCTTGTCATGGGATGGAGGTAGCCTGTCAATAAAGTCCATGTCGATTTCAGTCCATAACCACTATGAGACCATAATGCAGGGGGGTTTTCATATTGGGCTTGAGTGGGGTGGCCTGTGGGATGTAGGAGCACACACTCGGGGTAGGCAGCCCGTGAGAGGCGGGTGGCTTGGGTGAGGCGACAATTGGAGAATCAAAACAATTCTCTTTTGAGATTTTGAAGGTACAATCCTCCTTGAAGTGGATCAACCCAACGTCTTTTTCGATCTTTTAAAAATTGGTTGGACGAGAAAATGTATACATAACATTTTGGTATCAGAGTCGTTGACCCATGGAATGACTGATAGTAAAAGAGCAACAAAAATGAAGGAAGCGGTGAAGTAGTTTCAAGATACCGCCAAGCAGCATGAGCAAAAGCTTAGGGAGATCCTTCAATTACTCACAACAATTGATCTCAAGTATGATCAAATGTCCCAAAACCTTATGCGAGATCATGTAGAGACATCAGATGGGCAATCGGTTAATCACCACCCTTAAAGCAAAGTTGGGGCTATACGGCTTGATTTCCCCCGATTTGATGAAACCAACTCATCTGGATGGATATATTAGGCAGAATAGTTCTTTGCTTACCATAACGCTCCTATGGAACAACAACTTGCCATCACTTCCTTCCACGTGGAGGGGTAGGCTGTACAATGGTTCCATTGGTATGAGAAGTGCCAACCTCATTTGGCGTGAGCAAGGTTTGTCACAACTCACAACGCTCAACACGAGGTTTGACAATAAAGTTCATGGCGATGTCAGTCCATAATCACTATGAGACCATAATGCAGGGGGGTTTTGATACTGTGCTCGAGTGGGGTAGCCTGTGGGATGCAGGAGCACACTCGGGGTAGGCAGCCCGTGAGAGGCAGGTGGCTCGGGTGAGGCGAGAATTGTAGAATCAAAGCAATTCTCTTTTGAGACTTTAAAGGCACAATCCTCCTTGAAGTGGATCAACCCAATGTCTTCTTCGATCTTTTAAAAATTGGTCGGACGAGAAAATGTATACATAACATTTTGGTATCAGAGTCATTAACCTAAGGAATGACGAACAGTACGAGAGCAACAAAAATGAAGGAAGCGGTGAAGCAGCTTCAAGATACCGCCAAGCAACATGAGCAAAGGCTTAGAGAGATCCTTCAATTACTCACAACAATTGATCTCAAGTACGACCAAATGTCCGAAAACCTTATGCGAGATCATGTAGAGGCATCGGGTGGCCAATCGGTTAATCACCACCCTCAAAGCAAAGTTGGGGCTGTACGGCTTGATTTCCCCTGATTTGACGGAACCAACCCATCTGGATGGATATATTAGGCAGAATAGTTCTTTGCTTACCATAACGCTTGTATGAAACAACAACTTGCCATCACTTCCTTCCACGTGGAGGGGTGGGCTGTACAATGGTTCCATTGGTATGAGAAGTGCCAACATCATTTGGTGTGGGCAAGGTTTGTCCCAACTCACAACTCTCAACAAGAGGTTTGACAATGAAGTCCATGGCGATTTCAGTCCATAACCACAATGAGACCATAATGCAGGGGGTTTTTTATACTGGACTCGAGTGGGGTGGCCTGTGGGATGCAAGAGCACACTCGGGGTAGGCAGCTTGTGAGAG
This sequence comes from Magnolia sinica, assembly GCF_029962835.1. Lineage (NCBI taxonomy): Eukaryota > Viridiplantae > Streptophyta > Magnoliopsida > Magnoliales > Magnoliaceae > Magnolia > Magnolia sinica. Next base: position 72,307,088 of record NC_080587.1, on the reverse strand, counting down.
GCGGATGGCTCAGGTGAGGCGAGAATTGTAAAATCAAAACAATTCTCTTTTGAGATTTTGAAGGTACAATCTTCCTTGAAGTGGATCAACCTAACGTCTTTTTTGATCTTTTAAAAATTGGTCGGACGAGAAAATGTATACATAACATTTTGGTATCAGAGTCGTTGACCCAAGGAATGACTGACGGTACGAGAACAATAAAAATGAAGGAAGCGGTGAAGCAGCTTCAAGATACCACCAAGCAGCATGAGCAAAGGCATAGGGAGATCCTTCAATTACTCACAACAATTGATCTTAAGTACGACCAAATGTCCCAAAACCTTATGCGAGATCATGTAGAGGTGTCGGGTGGGCAATCGGTTAATCACCACCCTCAACGCAAAGTTGAGGCTATACGGCTTGATTTCCCCCGATTTGACGGAACCATCCCATATGGATGGATATATTAGGTAGAACAGTTCTTTGTTAACCATAATGCTCCTATGGAACAACAACTTGCCATCACTTCCTTCCGCGTGGAGGGGTAGGCTGTACAACGGTTCCATTGGTATGAGAAGTGCCAACCTCATTTGGCGTGGGCAAGGTTTGTCACAACTCACAACACTCAACACGAGGTTTGGACCTAAGGAGTACGAGCAAGGTATTTCGTAATGGTAACGGGGGCCATAACGGCCACTGCCATTACCTTTGCAATACGGGTCATAACAGCTGTTACAACCCTCGTAACGGCTGTTACAATGTCTTTTTTTATTGAAAGAAAAAACCAGAAAAAACTGTATCTATCTCGTAACGTTGAAAAAAAAATAAATCTAAAAAACTTGTATTCGCCCTATAACAGACCATTACGGGGTAGTTACAACCTTTACAAGGGGCGTAACGAGCTGTTAATGACGGTTATAGGTCATTTTTTTAGAATGACCGTTACAACCATTACGTGCCCGTAACATGTAACGGTTGCCACCGTTACCTTTACATAATGGCCTTTATGGCATATCATGAGTACGGGGATTATATGGGATCCCTTGCCAAGCTACATCAGATGACCATGGCCTGAGACTATCAAAACTAATTTGAAAGCTTGCTAACCGTACAGATGGGCTCAACGAGGCCTTTTTAATAAGATGTTTTATTTGCGGATTGAAGGACAAGATACGCCTTGATGTTCAAATGTTCCATCCTATGTCATTGTCTGTTGCCCTAGGATTGGCCCGACTCCAAGAGGAGGTGGTGGCACAACATAGGCGTATCCGGTTTAAAGCAAACAAGTCTATCCCAACTAATCAAGCTAGTGCTTCTAAACCATTACTGCCTCTCATCAAGCAATTACCTGGGGGGAAAGGGTGGATTTGCCACAACTGTAATGAAAAGTTTCACCTTGGCTGCGAGTGCAAAAATCAAAACTTTTTTTTGATAGAGGATCATAGCGAGAAGGGGGGAATCGATGAAGGCTACTAAAGTGATCAAAGATAATCCAACCAAGTCAGAGTAGGCCTCACTAGAGATATCACTTCACGCCATCGCTGGTTCGACCACTCCGCAGGCAATGCGGTTGGAGGACTTCTACGACGGCAACCTATTATGGTGTTAATCAACATCAGAAGCATGCACAATTTCATAGATCCCAAAGTTGTTCATAAAGCCTAGGTACCGGTAGGCAATGGAGATTGCCTTGCCAGCAAGGGGAGGTGTGCCGGTCTAATCATTCAAGTTCAAGGTGTTATGATCACAACAAATTTCTTCTTGCTCAACCCGGGTGGCAACAATGCCGTTTTGGGGGCTTGATGGTTACAAACCCTTTGATTGGTATTTTTCTCAACTCATCATGAGTTACACGGATGGCAGTCAACTGCGTAAGCTCAAGGAGCTATGGCCCTCTCGCATGGAAGCCATCGATCAAGGGTTGCTCGAGAAGGAGGTTCATAAAGGGGGAAGGGCTATGGTGCTACAACAATACATCATCACGCCACCCCCATCAGCCACAATCAAGGATGAAGCATTACAGAATTTACTGGCCGAATTCTATGACGTGTTTCATGAAACATCTAATGTGCCCCCCGCCGCGATCTCATGATCACCACATACCCCTCATTAAAGGAGTGAAGCCTGTAAGCATCCGCCCATATAGGTACCCTTCTTATTAAAAAGAAAAAAAAAATGTGATGGAGCGAATAGTAAAAGGTGTGCTATCTTTGCGGATTATAAGGCTGAGCATGAGTCCATACTTGTCACCAATGCTCTTGGTCTGTAAATGGGACGGAAGTTGGCGCTTTTGTGTTGACTACCATTCTTTTAACCAAGTCACGGTTAAGGATAAATTACCAATTCCAGTTATAGATGAGCCGTTAGATGAGTTACACGTGTCCATGTTTTACTCGAAGCTAAACTTGCGATCCGGGTACCACCAGATTCGAGTCCATGAATAAGATATACCCAAAACAACATTTTGCACTTAGGAAGGCCATTATGAATTGCTGGTGATGTCGTTTGAACTTGTCAATGCTCCATTGACTTTCCAAAGTTTAATGAATGAGGTACTCAAGACATATCTTCGATGCTTTGTTTTATTCTCTTTTTTTTTTTAACGATATTTTGGTATATAGTCAAACTTGGGAACACCATCTCCACAATCTTCGTTTGAAATTGGAGGTTTTAAGGCAACACCAACTCTATGCTAAGGAGGCAAAATGTAAGTTTGGTCATCAAAGAGGTAGATTATCTTGCTCATATACCTTAAAAAAGAAGAAGATTATCTTGCTCATATAATTCCAATCAAAGGGGTTTCATTGGACCACACAAAAATTACAAGCATGTTGGAATGGCTACAACCATGGACCCAAAAGGTTTTGCATGGGTTTCTAGGCCTAACGGGATATTATTGTAAGTTCATTAAGGACTATAGTAAAATCACATCCCATTCATTCGCATTGCTAAAAAAAATGCTTGGGGGTCGTTCGATGAAGCTGATCGAGCATTCAATGAACTTAAGCGAGACATGACACAAGCTCCCATACTTGCACTACCTGACTTCTCGAAACCATTTATTGTCGCGTGTGATGCATCAAGAATAGGGATTGATGGTGTATTAATGCACAAGGGCATCCAATAGCATTTTTGCATTAAGCATTGCATGGCTGAAACCTAGTTTTGTCAACGTATGAAAAGGAGTTGCTTGCTTTTATCATTGTTGTTAAAAAACGGAGGTTGTATCTCTTGGGTCAAAGATTTGTAATACAAATCGATCGAAAGAGTCTTAAATTCTTGTTGGAACAACAAACCACTATCCCGGTACAACATAAGTGGTTGTCTAAACTGTTGGGTTATTATTTCATAATCGAATTCAAAAAGTGTTAGGAAAATCGAGCAGATGATGCCTTATCCTAACATGATGAGGAAGTTGAGATCCTGGCCATCTCTATGCCAGTGACTACACAGCTAGATAAGGTGCAATTGGAGACTTCAAACGATCCTTATTTACAATCCCGAATCAAGGAATTAGAAGGCAGAAATCTCAATGAACAAATAGAGTTGCACACGAGTCGAGTTAGCTCAGTCAGCTCGCTTGACTTGACTCGGAAAAGCTTAACTCGCCTTGGCTCAAAATTGGATTTGGACCGAGTCGAGCTGGTTTTTGGAACTTGAAAAAAAATTAAGCCGAGTTCAAGCTTGCCCGAGCTCGACTCGACTCGACTCGGATCGAACCTCGACTTGAATCGACTCGGATCGAATCAGCTCGGTGACTCGATTTTTTTGATATTGATGTTGCTCGCCGAGTGTTTGATGAAATACTTGTAAAGCGTTGTTAATATTTTGCATTTTGAGAGAAATTGAAGATGCATTCTATGTGTTTGAGAAAATGTCGCACCAGCTCAAATTCGGCTCGAATTGCTGACTGAATCGAGTTGAGCCGACTAGACAGGCTTGAGGACTGAGTCGAGTTCGAGCTAGGGTTAGCTACTAGCCGAGTCGAGCCGAGCTGTGCCAAGCTCGACTTGGTTCGACTCATGTACAACTTTGTGAACAAAGATGTGCGTTCAGGAAAGGACTCTTAGAAAAGTGAGAGCAGTAATAGGGCCTACCTCACCACTACGGAATATTATTCTCATAGAGATGCATGGAACTTCCTCTTATCAATCGGGTTACCACTAAACCCTTAAAAGGATCACAAATACATTCTATTGGCCAAGGACGCATAGGGACGTGTAAAGGTTTGTGAAAGAGTGTGACACATATCAAAGGCACAAGGTTGAAAGCGATCTTGGAACCTTTGTAAAAGTCGAAGATGGATGGTGCACATCTAGCAGTCCGACTAACCATCAAGGGAGCAGAGAGGTCTGATCACCCCTCTGATTCCACGGTTAAGATGACCCTGGATTACTACGATCCATGGCTTGGATCGTTAATGGGGCAATCCATATATACAAACTTTGGATATAATATTTATACCTGTTTTATCTTTAATAATTCGCGACTTTAGGATATGATTAATGAGAGAATCCCTCCCTTTTCTATAGGAAATGGTCGGGAAGTTAGGATGAATCTGGATGTTATTCGGTCTCATCCAATCTTACCCTATCCCAATCTCAGTTTTGAAATTGAATTTAAACCTTGAATGTTTGAAATTCAACTTCAAATCTTGGAAAGAAATTTAAAAAAGAAGATAAATATGAGGAAAAATTCGTGGGACCCACCCACTAGTGGTTGCCCACAAGTGAGCCTCACGGGCCCTTATCCAACATCTACCACTCAATAATGTTGTGGGATGGGCACAATATAAAATTGTCCATCTGATCTAGCTCGTCTCATAACAATCAAAACAAAAAGTCACAATCGAAAAAATTAGAGTTGTAGGACCAGTTGGAACATCGTTGCATTCTCACAGGTGTTTATGTACTAAGTGACCACCTAACTAGCACTCAAGAACCCAAGCTTTGCAATGCCTATTCTAGCACGTACAACTACACAAGATGGAATTGACTCCCAATCTGGAGTACTCGACTAAGAAACATACTTATCCAACTTATCAAATTATTATGAAAACTTGGTTTTTCGCAAATATCAATTGATTTCTTTTGAAGTAATATTATAATACATATACTTTTGGAAAGAATCTTGTTGGCAAAAAAAATGTCAAAATCTCGATATTACCAGGGAATAAGTCTTCAAGTGTGTATTAATAATTATAATTTTAGAAACTTGGTGTAGCTACCATAGGATCTTCTACACGTAGATGTGTAATTTGGAATTTACCAAGCTGCTTTTCTAGCGTAAGTGAGTCTGACCAATCAAGGGCCCTTCATCATCGTTCACTGAAGTTGTGATACTCAATCTCATCCTCTTGTACACAAGAGGGTAGCTAAGGACAAAGAGTCACCAACGGGACTGGCTACTCGCATGTTATAACGATTAGATTGAATCAAAGCAATTTGTAAGTAAAAGATCCCAACACGTGGCTATAATTTATATTGTGAAGTAGACAATACTAGTATATGTCAGGTCTACAATAAACATGTTATCTCACATAAGATATGACTCATCTCATATCCTCACGATCTGGCTTTTATTCAGGCCATAACATTGATCGCATGGAAGAGAAATTGAGTGATTATGTTATTCAACTTGATCAGTCTCATCTTCAATCTTTTAGGATTGAAGGCGGATGCGACTCATTTGTGGTCTCATCTTCAGTTCTTCACAATAGATGGCGGTTCACACATCAACGTTTGAACATCACCCTGATTGTACCTCTCTTATACATTTAGGATTAGTCTACTTGTGAGAGTGGGTGACCGATTTGCTAACAAAGGTAGAGATCCTACATGATCATAAGATAAATGCTGATGATCTATAAACCTAGTCAATAATTATACTCATCTCACAACGTGATTGAGTGGGAGATGTTGGATATGGGCCCATGCGGCCCACTTGTGGGCAACCACTAGTGGGTGTGACCCACAAAATTTTCCTCCTATTTATCCTTTCTGATTTCTCTTTGAAGTTTGAAGTTGAATTTCAAATATTTGAGATTTAAATTCAATTTCAAACTTAAATTTGCGATAGGGTGAAATTAGATGTGACCGGATAACTTCCAGCCTCATCCAAACTCCCTGATCCGTCGCTATGAAAAAGGGGAGGGATTCTCTCATTAATCCCATCTTAAAGTCGTGACTTATCAGTGAATAGATTGAGAGAGAGAGTATATTCAAAGTTAATCCATTTAGCCCACCCTATTAACGATCTAAGCCATTGATCGTAATCCGGGGCCATCTTTAACTGTACAATAAGAGGGGTGATCAGACCTCTCTGCTCCCGTAATGTTAGGTGAACCATTGGATGTGTACCATCCATCTTCATCCTTTGTGAAGGTCCCAAGATCGCGTAGATCGCCGGATCCTATGGGCAAGCAATTGAAGTATCTCCCCAAGCCACTACCCATGCTACACGGTGGGATCTTGAAGCTGCTTCACTGCTTACTCCATTTTTACTGCTCTCATACTGTCAGCCATTCCCCGGGTCGATGGCTTTGATACGAGAATGTGACGTCTACCTTTTCTCCTTATGCCAATTTTTGGAAGATCGAAGAAGACGTTGGGTTGATCCACTTCGAGGGGGATCGTACCTCCTAAATCTCAAAAGAGAATTGTTTTTGGGAAGAAAAGTTCTGCCTACACTTCCATTAACAAGGCTTATTTAATACAAATCATAGCCCATCGGTCACATCACCAGAACTACCTACAAGGTCCATTCTCCCTACAATTAGATAACTACTCCACTGCCCACCACTACTAGATAACTAACCCCACAAGGCATTACCAATAATGGGTTCTCATGCAACCTCATTTACTTGGCATGCATAATAACACTGTAGATTTATGAGATGATGGGGATTGTACTAACTACCAACTATTCTGATGCGTTGCCGATTCAAAATTGTGACTATACCTCCAATAAAACAGGCTTAAACTATTTCCATGAGAGAACAGTAAACCAGCATTATGATAACTTGCAGTCACAGCCCATGCTGGACACTGCACTGACTCTTCCGTGATTGGTTTTCAGAACTTGCTAGTGGTGTAATGATTCTGAAACAGATTGCGAAAATATCAAACTTCAGACTCAAAACCATATAGCAAACAATGAAGATGCAGACCTCCACCAATAATCTAATATGTAAGAGAGCTACCACTCGAAATGGTGTCAACGTTAAGGACTTCTGCAGAAGTAATAGGGGCTGAGGTTGGTTATGGAATTAGTTATTGATATAGAGGAAAGGTTAGAGCTAGGAATAAGTCTTTTGGGGATAGAATTTAGGGTGGGGGGTAGTTCTGGTAGGAGCTCAGTCATCTCCCTGGTGCCTGGGGCGACCTGCAAAGTAATCCAACTTAGTCATGGAAATTGGGCGGTTCTAGAGTCACCACAAGTCTGATTGGGTTTAGCAAGTTTGTCGACAATTGTGGTTTGATCAACCTTCCGATTCCAGGCACTAAACCTAGTTTTACAACCAAAAGTTTCCAATGATGAGCCGCCTTGGTAGGTTGCTTATCTTATTTTGTAGATTGCGAATTTTATTAAAGGGAGCCAAAGCAACCCAAAAAGAAAAAGAAAACAAGGCAGAACCAAAACAACAAAAAAGGAGCAGCCGTACAGAAAGGAAAGGGAAAAAAAGAAAAAACTAAAAAACAAAAAACAAAGAAAAACAAAAAAGAGAGATGCCTAAAACAGCCATACAACTCAAGGATGACAACCAATGCAGAGCCTCAACACTGAGGGTAGAATAATTCCATTCAAATTGGTTTAGCCAGTCCCTGCCGATGTCGTTGCTGTTCATGTTGACCTGTCTGGTTAGGGTTTTTGCGAAGATTGAAGCAATTAGAAAAAAGTTCCTTTGGATGAAGATGAAGTGCACAAATAACATTTTGCTACGTGGAAATTGGTTTGCAAACCTATTTGATATGGTTGTTTGGGTTTAAAAGATATCAGGACATCTAAAAGCCTACTGCGGCATTGCTGGGAGAAAGGCTAAATAGCCTTTTAATAAATACTTCCAAAAAGAAGGGGGGGCTGAAGGCCTGTTTGGGGGCCACTTAAAAGTGTGTTCATCTTACTTTATTTAAGAGTTGCTCCAATGCTCTCAGGCACTATGACTTACAGTGCTCCTAGTTGCATGGGGTAACTTGGACTGCAATAGATCAATCTTAGCTGTACATAGGGTATGTAACACATTTGAAGAGCTATCATGCAAAATTAAGGCTGATTGTTGATTAATCCATCAGTGTGGACTTATTTTTTGTAGGCAACTTTTTTCCAACCCATTGATGCGATGGTTACAATTTCCTAATAGAAGTGATTCTATAGAATCATAAGCAATCCATGATGGAAACTATCAGTAATCAAATACATGAATTGAATTGTTGGGTAGACCTCTTTTTGTACAATTATTCTTGACTGTCCATATCAGAGGCCACTTATCAGGTGGTTAAGATCATGAGATTGGTGTGATATTTGCGTGGTAGCCCATGAAATGTGTTTTGGACCTAACGGGTAGTCTGGATCAATCGATTGAATTGCTTAGGTGTCCAAACACTAGGAGCATCTCCAGATAAAAAATAAAATTATAACCAACAATTTATATAAACCATGATCTCTAATACGTAATTGATGTTAACAGAAGTGAAACAAACACATTTTTAAGTGGGGCATTGGAACACATTTTCAAGTGGTATCCAAAAACGTCCTAAGATGACAATTATGGATACTCAAGAGACATTCTCATTGCTATTTCCTCCTACTTAGAATGAAAAGTTCCAAATTTATTTCATTTGTGCATTCAAACATTAATTTTTGATTGTAAAGTGATCATTTGATCTAAATTCTATAATTGCATGCTTTTCAGGATTTTGTGCATAATCGGGGAATTTACAGACAACCAGCCAGTGACATTGTACTTGGTTTCTACTTTGGAGACTGATCTTTTGTTCATGGTCTTCTTTTAAAATTCTGACGACCGATAAGGTAGTAGGGCCTGTTCTTTGTAAGGTATCAACTACACAATCTTAGAACATTAATTACATCTTAGAAGATGTTGATGTAATTCATGTCACTAGGAAACATGCCAATGCAAGATGAAAGACCATGATGGGCACTTCATGTCCTATGGTCAGGTGGGGCTGCCTATGGCCTGGGCCTGGGTAACACAGTCCGGCCAAGGTCAGACTCTGGGCGAAAGCCACGCGGGCCCTTGACAGCCCTAAATTGGCGGTTAGTATCATTGTTGGGCTGGACCCTTATGATAGGTAACCACCATTTTGAAAATGGCAGTGACTCATTTTCCTCGCATGTGGCGCTCATGTAAAGCTATCTAGACCGTCCAAATTGCGCACTGTGGGTGGAGCATATTGTATAAAATCACACTGATAAAAAACCTAACCATGCAATGGATGGCTATCAAATGAATGGTTAGTGGGGAGTGGTCCAATTTCAGAGGGAAAATTCACATGTTTACAATCATGTTCTCATTGCAATTTTCGGCATCTGCTCCATCCATAATTGGTTCAGAGATTTGTATGGTCTGGAACACACCACAACTATCCCATATGTCGGGTTGAAGAGTCACCGCCATTTTAGAAACATTACTGAACTACGAAAGGAGTCTAGCCTGCCATTGTTTTATGTAGGGGTGCAAATGGGTCGGGTCGACCAGACAGGTCATTGGACCCCACCCGACAATATGTCATGGTCCAAAATTTGGATCTATGGGGGCAGGTATGGATCCCAAAGTTCGACCTGAAATACTAAATGGGTCCTGGTCTGGGACATGTTGAAGTCAACCCGACTCGACCAAGGCCCAGTTTTTAAACGGGTCTGATTTGGTTCATACTAAACGAATGTGACCTAGACCTGACCCAAACCCAAACCCAGAGTGGACCCAGACCTAGGAAGAGTTGTTGATTAATATATAGGTAAGTCGACCGAGTCTTTTAAAACATGAATGATCACATATCTTCGAACTTGTGCTAAATACCATACATTCAAGCTGTGTGGGGCCCACCATCCACTAGATGCACCCAAAATCCAGCTTGATCCATAACTCACATGGGCTGCACCAAAGGGAACAATGGCGGACACCCCGGGGAGGGTGAGTCTCACCATAGAAAGCATTCTATATTATTCATGGATTATTTTCTTCTTCTTATTCTTTTTTCCTTTTCTATATGTAGTTTGAGAGTAGTTGTTTGAAGACAATTTATATGTAGATTTTCATCTTAAATTCTTCTCGAGTTTATCCAAGATTGCATATTAATGTTGTGTTCTTGAATCTCATCCTACTTAAACCTTGATACAACTAACGTATTTCGAATGGTAGTTGCGACTTAGTTATTTCTACGTCTGATGCAGAGCCAACACATGAGTTATATGGGTCGGGTCTGAATTTTAATGTGTTGGGTCTGGGTCCGGGTCCAGGCCAGAAGTTCGACCGAATTGCTCCCCCTAGTTTTATGTAGAAAGGCGAGCCTTATGGGAAAAAAGTATGATTATAGGTCAGGTGAAAATGTACAATGCTTGATCCAGGGCTTGTGCATGATGCGGCCCACCCGATGAATGGCGGGAACCTCCGTAGCGCATGGTGACGGGGGGATTATTGGGCTGATTTATATATATATATATATATATATATATATATATATATATATATATATATATATATATATATATATATATATATATATATATATTATTTTTTTTTGAAAGGTACACTACAGTCTCCACCACCTCATCTAATGAGTGGGAGATTGTTGGGCTGATATTGATTGTGTTAGGGGCCATGGCCCTGCAATCCATACTGTTTGATCTGATGGGCCTTACCTGGGATGGGTCATACTCCAAAAGTCTCCCAAGTTGAGAGATCCGGGGCCGGACATTTATCTGTTGACCATGGCCGCGTCTTTTCTCAACTTGGGTTCGTTTTAACCATCACCCACTGGGCCCCACATGCAAAGATGGTCTATGATTTGAGCTCAACATATTCTGTATAATAAGGTATTATACCATAGTCACACTTAAATCGTGGTCCTAACCCTTGATTTGTAGAGTCGAATGTGACCATGTAGAGAGTGATGGTCACAAGCATCCGTTCAGCGAATCTTCTCATAGTGGGACTGCAGGGAGTAGTGTGGTCGACAAGGGAGCGTTTGGTGCATGGTATTAGATGGGATTAAGTACGATGAAATTGCATTTGGTCCCATGCAAATTTCATTCAGCATTCGGGGTGGGCTGGAGGGTTGGGATTAGGTGGGATGGAATTGCATTTGGTCCTATGCAGGATTTTCGTGGATTTTAAAATCCATTTCATGTGGGCCTCATATTGATGCATGTGTTATATTCATGTCGTCCATCCATATACACCATTTACAAGTGACATTCTAGTTATGTATGTGTACAAGTAACAGACATCAATTGTGAATTTGGTTAGTTGATTACAATTTCATGGTCTACCAAATGAGGTTTTGCTTAATCTAGCATTTTTCTGTGATAAGAATTTTATTCCAAACATAGGATTGGATGGTCAAAATACCATGATATTTTTGGACATGAAATCATTATGCAATAATAGTGCTTAATCCCATGTAATACAATTCCATACCATTTAATCTCACCGAAGAAATGAGCACTCAGACTCTACCATCCAACTCGGCGGACTAACTCGGTTTGACCCAATCGGGTTCGACCCTACACTGGAGAGAGTTGGGCCTGACTCGAGTCTCGAGCCATCAGGTTGTGCCAGGGTGTCCCACCATGTGTGGGATCATAATAAGTGGGACCCACCATCCCTGTGTGCTGTAACTCACCTATTCAGTCCAATCGTGTCTGAATCATCAGCGTAGCTTATGTTTGAATAGCATATTAACATCTCAGTGGGCCTAGAAAGATTTCAACGCTAGGAATCTTAATTCCCACTGTTCCCTCTGGTGTGGTCCACTTGAGCGTTGGATCTGCCTCGTTTTTGTGCACATACCTTAAAAGGTTCTGAGAGAAGGGATGGACGGTGTGGATAAACGGATACATCATGGTGGGCCGGCCCACAAAACTGTCCCTCCGTGGCTAGAGACCAATGAGCTGGTGAAAAACGGTGGGCCCCACAGAGCTTAGGAAGAATCCCTACAGCACCGGATCCAGGTTTTCTGCGTCCTTGCGTCCTAAGATAGCGGCAGGGGGGGATGCGGATTGCACACTGAGTAAACTCTGTGGGGCCCACTGTCTTTCATGCATTTTATCCACTCCGTCCATCCATTTTACCAGATAATTGCAGGGCTTTAGCCCAAAAATGAAGCTTTTCCAAAGCTCATGTGGACCACACCACTGGAAATAGTGTGAATTGAACCTCTACCGTTGAAAAGTTATTGGTGCCACAGAAATTTCAGATCAAGCTGATATTTGTTTCTCCTTTCATCCATGTCTGTGTGATCTTATGAACAGGTTGGATGACAAACAAACATCACTGTGGGCCTTAGAAAGGTTTCAACGGTGGAAATCATTACTTCCACTGTTTCCTGTGGTACGCTCAACTTGAGCTTTGGATGTGCTTCAATTTTGGGCTGAACATCTAAAATGATCTGTAAAAACGGATGGACGGCATGGATGAACCATCTAATTTCACGGTGGGCCCAACAGAGTTTACTAAGTAAATAAGAGTGTATCGAGTAACTCACTACGCAATCCGATTTCGGCAGTGGGTTCACGAGAAGTACTTGATACTCGGGCCGCATATGATGCCTGGTACGCAGATACTGCAAAATTATACACGTGGACTTACTGTCTTAAAATCAGATGGATATAGCATTCCGCATCTCTGATTCGTGGAAAATTAATTGTTGAAATAAGGCCATTTGGATATTTTACATTCTTAACCGTCCAATGAATGTCCATCGATCAGATAGTCCAATAATCAAGACCGTATGTTTTGTTTAATGACACACCTGAACTGGAACCCACCTTTTAATTTAAATTACTTGTCTGTCAGGTACGCAATTTGTGAGTTATTTCTAACTGCCTGCGTATCATCCATACACTCTGCCAGAGTATCAAAGTTTCTCTTGACAAAATGGGTCGAAAGGGTTTTGCTAGGGTACGGTGGCATGTACCTCAGCATGATGTGGTGGCTGGTTTTCACGTAAGCTGATTGGGTTGTGTTGGGTGCTGTGGGGCCTACCTTGATGTATGTGTTTTATATCCATGTCGTCCATCCGTTTTATCAGCTCATTTTAGGGCATGTGACCAAAAATGAAACAGATCTGAAGCTCAGGTGGACCACACCACAGGAAAGAGTGGGGACATGACATCTACCATTGAAATCTTCCTGGGGCCCATTATAATGTTTATTTTCCATCCAACCTGTTGATAAGGTCACACAGACATGGATGAATGGAAACCACAAATATCAGCTTGATCCAAAACTTGTGTGGCCCCAAGAAGTTTTTAACGGTGGCCGTTCAATCATCACTGTTTCTTGTGTTGCGTACGTCCACTTTAGCTTTCTATCTACTTCGTTTTTAGCTAATTCCCTAAAATGATCTGGAAAAATGGATGTACGGCGTGGATAAAACACACATAACATGGTGGGCCCCACAGTGGTGTTCAGGTCACCACCCAATCCGCTTCCACATTTAAACGAACGGGATTCTATGTCATGTGAAGAAATATTTGTTGAATGGTGTCTGTGCATGAGATGAATACTTAATGCCTTATATTTAAATTCATATTCAAAGGTCAGGATCATCAATGAAGTATGATTATAAAACCTAGCTTCTATACGGTGGTATTGAGAACGTGAACGGTTCAGATCAATCTAGTGACGGAAACCAGTCAACGCACCGAACGGCGGTACGCGTCCAGCGTACGCTAGCAATATACGCGTCCGACTCCTTTCCATTTCAGGTCCCTAGGACACTGTGAATGGCCGAACGATTACAGAAAGAGATGGGAAGGGTATCTGCACGACGACAGCTTGAAGGAGTACTTCGCAGTAGGTCACACGCGTTTGCGGCATGGGCCACTCAAGAGGTGGGGCCCACAAGTTTGCGGCATGGGCCCACTGATGAATGGGACGGCCTGGTTGCGGTATGCCGTGGGGCTCCACACGATCAGTGCCCACTAAAAAATCACACGTGTGCCACCATTCTGTCACGTGACCCGCGATTCGCCTTTCGGTAATTCTCTCTGGGAGTGAATGGTCGCGCCATTCATCTTCACACAATCACTCCCTCCCGCACGCCCGAGTTCCTTATTGCCTCCATCGCGAGTCGCGACTAACCATCCTCCGTGTGTTGCCACCCACTGGGGCCCACATTCTTATATGTGCCATTGATTTCAACCGTTCGTACTCTCTTTAATACTATAAATAATCCATTTCTCCATCATCAAGGTTCAGTGTTCATCCTAACCTTTGATTTTTGGATATGAATGGGACCAATTGAAAATACTAAATTCATCTACTGTTGGAAAAAATCATGCATTCATCATATTTTTCAAAATAGGTACTTTTTCATATTTTCCACAAAATGGACGGTTTCGTTTATCATATCATTTAGTATGTGGGTCCCAGTGGCGGCTGCACACGCCCGATTGTTTGTCGCGACAGAGGCAAAACGAACTCATTCCGCCCAACTTCCCAGTTCCCACGAGCGCGACTATCCGGACTCCACGGCTGAAATTCAAATATAGCAGATTTCTTTTACGAATCCGCTGCAGCAAGCAGAACAGTCGAGTAGAACAGAAGGAGAGTGATCTGAAAAAAGATTCTCTCTCTCTCTCTCAATTCCCTTCCATTCAACACCTCTCGTCTCTCATCCGTCCGATCCGAAATCAACGCCCCAGATATCTCTCCTGCAGAGACAATGCCGATGCGAGTATCGATTCGCTAACTGCTTTCAATCCTACGGTGAAATTTTCAAACTCCAATTTCCCAAATATTTATTTTATTTCATTTTCTATTTTCAAATTCTTGCTTTTTAGTTTGATTTCAAATTGATATTAATAACCCCCTGATTTTGATAGTTCCACCCCCCTAATTTTGATAGTTCCACCCCACACGATTTATTTGGTTCTAGAAAAGCTTGTTAATTATCAAAATGGCTGTTTGTCGGGTGGAAATATCAGTTTTGGGGAATTGATATTTCGACCCCATGAAATTGTTTGTTTCACCCCTAGTAGGGTCATTTGGTCATTAATAGAGGCCTTTTTGGAACTTAAAAAGCACTCATAGAGGACTTTTTATGGCCAAATGAGCCATTTTTTGGGTGAAAAATATCAACTTTTAGGAGGTGGAAATAACCTTTTCTTTTGAAAATTTGGGATTTGATATTTCCACTCGTATAAGGCTGATGACCAGAGTAGTTTGTATGGGTGGGAATATCAAATTTAGGGGGTTGGAAATAACATTCCCCCTTAATGAGATTTTTTATTTGTTCTTGAAAAAAATAATTAATATTATTATGTACTTTTGGGATGCAGTTTGTCAATGCATGTGGAGGATTTTAAATGGAAGAAGTGTTTATTGATGTGGAGACGGATGGTGGAGATCACGTTTATGAGACTTCGCTTGGAAAAATAAGCTCTTCTGAGTCTTCTTCAACTGATGCTGATCCTGTTGTTTACAAGCTCGTTCGGGTAGCTACTTTTTATTTTTATTTTTTTATTTTTAAAACTAATGTATTTTTAGTTTGTCATCTGTTCTTTACTTTTTTTGGTATTGGGTTGTAATTACTTGCTTATAATTCGGTGGTCGTTATAAACTTTGTTGATCGGATGATCCTAACCATCCAATTGCCTGTGATCAAATGGATGGTCAAGAAGAAAATAATGAGCAGGCCAATACCAAAAGTTGTATTTTTAAAATCATTTGATGAGTGTGAATTTCTCGCATATGTTCTATACATAATTGGGCCCACAATTTGGATATTTTGGATTGAGTTAGATGTATGCCACATGTATAATGCAGCTAAGTCCCCACCATAATAAAAATGGTGGAGATGGCAAATGGTAATGCAGCCCTTTCTTTTTATACATTTACATACTAACATCCAATAGTTGTAAAATTGGTATTGGATCATTTCAAGGGCATCATCATCATCATCTAAGCCTTATCTCAACTAATTGGGGTTTGCTTCATGAATCCATTTCCATCATTCCACTCTATCAAGGAGCATATCCTCAGTTGATCCATAGGTCACCAAATCTTTTCTTGTTACCTTTGCCCACGTCCTTTTGAGCCTTCACCTTGCCATCCAAAGTCTTCAACTTGAACCAACTCACTCCTAACCGGTGCAATTTTTGATTTGCTAGTCACCATTGCACATGGCCAAACTATTTAGCATACTTTCTCTCATCTTACCACATATTATTGTTACTCCTAAGTTCCCTCGAGTGCATTCATTTCTAATTCTATCCCTCCATGTCTTGCCACTCATCCATTTGAACATCCTCATTTTATCTATACTCAACCTTTAAACTTGTTGTACCTTGACCTCCCAACATTCTGTCCTGTGATGTATTTGTGGTTGTATAGCTATCCCATAAAATCTTCCCTTCATTCTGATTAGTACGTTGCGATCACGTAAAACTCTAGAGGCACATCTCCACTTCACCCCTAATTCTATGAGTAGCATCCTTCTCGATTGTTCCGCTCGTATAAATTATCAACCTAAGATATTGAAAATGGTCATTTTGGGGTGCCTCTTAATTAGTAATCTTAACTAATTCCTTGTTTCCACTCTTGTTGTTATTAAAATTACATTCCATCTACTGTTTTGGTCCAACTAATTTAAAAACCTTTAGATTCTAAAGCATCCCTCCGGAGTTTTGTGTTTACCCCTCCCTCAGCTCATCAATCAAAACTATGATGTCATCTACAAATGACATACACGAGGGGACTTATTTTTGTAAATGCCTTGTTAGTTCATTCATAACCAATGGAAGAAGATACGAGCACAATGTTGAACCCTCATGTAAGCCTACGATAATTGGAAACTCACCTATCCTCTCCATTGGCGGTCCTCAAAATTTTCAATATATCTTCTTGAGATTCCTTTATTCTCGATACCCATTAGATTCTCTCTTTATGGACCCCGTCTATGCTTTCTCTAAAGAGAAAGAGAGAAAAAGAAAAATCCCTCTAATCGCTTGTAATCGGGTCGCCTTGTTGGCAGTTTTTTGTTTTTTCTCCTTCTTATACTTTTCCCGTTTATGCTTCGCAAGTAAGCCTTTAATAAATTCCCCATTTGGAAGGGGGGGGGAGTGATCCTATGCTTTCTCTAAGTGAATAAAGACCATGTTGAGATCCTTCTTCCTCTAGCTGTATTTGTCTATTAGTTGCCTAAGTAGGAAAATGGCCTCAATGGTTGACCATTCATATCAAGGGCCTGGGCACCAAATTCCACTCGTGTTACTCTCTAGTCGGACTAGGAAGGGACATAATGAGTACATTTGAGAACAACTTTGTCATGGTGAATACTTGGAAGCAACACTAAATTTTGTTGTTTCTATTGATTATAGTGATTATTATTATTATTATTGTTATTATTTTGTAAGTAACGCCCTTCCATCATATTTCTCCATTTATTTATGACTCTTTCAATTGAAGCTATCTCCAAATTCTCCAGAATTCCTCATTACATCGGAAATTTCAGTTTTGACCATTCCACTGTCCGATCCGAACTTGCATCACTCTTAAGACAAGTGGCCAAGTGGCCAAAAGTCACTCTAAATTTCATAGTCTTTAAAACCCACTTTACTCAAACCCTCATTCCCTATCTATTAAATGATTCAAATCCAAGTTCCTTACACTTCTCTAACTCCAAATCTCCTAAACAATCTAAAAAAAGACATCCGAATCTTCAAAATCCATATCCCACTAGCCATCATAACCCAATCCCCCCAAAGCCATGTGTCACAAAAGCAAAGTAACACCCACCAACACACACTCGAAGTCCAAGATCCTATCCCAACAACACCAGCCAAATGCTGCCTAAACGAACTTTAATTTTGGATCTATGACCATTAATCTGCTTGTGTAAATACCCTCTATTGTGTCTTATATCCATTGTCCATATGTAAATGTGCAATGAATTGGATATTTCAATGTTGTTTCCCTTGCCTTATAGGTTGAAGGTGATGGAAGACTAGTGCCTGCTACAGATGATGAGGTTATGGAAGTTGAAGATTCACTTGAAGATGACAAGATAGAACCTCCTCTAGTTAAAGACCCTGCACACACCGAAGGATACATTTCAAATGATGGGTTTTCCTCCAAGACGGCTGATTTTGAGAGCTTAGAAGGTTTTCTTTCACAATGGTTCCTTCTATGTTGTTTCTTTATGGTTATTTATGATTGTGCACATATTCTGATTATGAATTATATGTGCCCACTTTAGTGAATTGGGTACTCAAAGTTCTATTTTGTTTCATCTCAAGGCATTTCAACTATTTCCTATAATCATTGCTTTCTAGAATCTTCTACTCTAGGATGCATTGCCCCTTAGGAATTTCAAATATCTAGATGCCTTAGAACCCAAAAAGGGCTTACTCTTTTCCTTCAATTCCTACTACGCGCCATCTAGTTGCTTTTGGAGACCAAGGTTTTACTTATTTTCGTTAGGTAAGAAAATATATGGAATTAGTAGAAAGAAGGTAAAAAAAGAAAAAGAAAAAGAAAAGAGGAAGATATTAAGGTGGTCGAAAGGTTTGAGTGAAAGCTATCAAGTTGGAAGGGTTGGCTCCTCTTATTGGGTGGGTGGCTAACTCTCATCAAAGCTGCTTTATCTAACCTCCCTCTCTACTATGTCCCTCTTTTGCTGCCCAAAATCTGTGTTGGATAGGTTGGAAAGATTGAGAAGGAAATTCTTGTGGAAGGGAGCCGAAGACAGTCACGAGTTCCATTTACTTGAGTGGAAAGAGTTATACAAGCCTATCCATGGAGGCATAGGTGTGCGAGACTTGGAAACTATAAACAAGTCCCTATTAGGAAAATGGGTGGAGCAGTTCAATATGGAAGAGGTTAACCTTTGGAGGGAGGCAATCACACACAAGTTCAAGGTCCATGAAGGTGGATGGTGGGTGAATCACTCCTCTCTTTATAGGGCATCTCATGTGCGGAAGTCGATTTCAAGGGCGGCATCGTTGGTTGAAAGGGGAGGTTTCTTTTCCTTTGGTGGCGGTCGTATTTAGTTTTGTGGAGATTGGTGGGTCCCCGAGAGGCCACTTCTCTTGGTGTTTCCATTGCCTGCTTGGCTTACCATAGTAAAGGGCATTGAGGTTGCTCGATGTTTCTTAGTGAGTGGGCATGGTGTGATTTGGTCTCCATCTTGCTACAAGGTCTTGATAGATGAGGTGGTTGCCGAGTTTGTCAGGCTTTTGGAGCAGCTTGAGAGTTGTCACCCCATGGTGGGGGCAAGAGACTTGATGGTATGGGGTAGGGAGATATCATGAAGGTTCTCGGTTTTTTCATTTGGTGGGTGGTGTGGAAAGAACGTAATGAGAGATTCTTCAACAACGCTCACTCATCGGCGTCCACCGTGGGATCCCGGGCTAAATCTTTTGTTTTCAAATGGGGTACCAATGTATCGGCCCTCAACAGCTTTGATTTTCTTTTCTTAGGTTCCTAGCGCTGTTCTTTCCCTTTCTTTGTTTTTGTTTTTTCTGCCATCTTGGCAGAGCTTGTTGTTTGTGTTCTTGTTTTTCTTTCTTCAATGAATTTCTTCGTTATCTTTATAATAATAATAATAATAATAATAATAAAAGCATCTTGGGGGGGGAGGTTATGTGTTATTACAGTGCACCCTTTAAGGTGACGAATTTTGTGTGGTTGGTTGGAAGGAATCGAATTCTCACCATAGATAATCTCCATTGAAGATCAATGGTGCCCCCTGAAAGATGTGGAATCGGCAGGTCATCTTTTTTTGCTCGGTCAGTTCGTGGCTGAAGTTTGAGTAAGCTTCCTCGAGTTGTTTTCGACTCTATGGGTTATGCCGAGGTTGATTGTGGACCTCCTTTGGCTTGGCATGGGAGAGGGGTCGGT
This sequence comes from Magnolia sinica, assembly GCF_029962835.1. NCBI lineage: Eukaryota > Viridiplantae > Streptophyta > Magnoliopsida > Magnoliales > Magnoliaceae > Magnolia > Magnolia sinica. The sequence continues at coordinate 72,287,023 of NC_080587.1, read as the reverse complement.
AAGGATGAGACTCTTTGTGTGGAGGCTAGTTCTTATGGTAGTGTTATGGGCAATTTGGGGGAAATGGAATAAGCGGTGCTTTCAGAACCAAATCGAGTCGGTTTTGGATGTTATTAGAAGGGATGTTAGGGATTGGGCATCTGTGGCCAAGCTTGAGGATGTTTGTAATCTTTTTTCCTTTGTTTAATTTGTAGTTGGGTCCCTAGTTGAGGGCTTCTTAGCACATAGCTTTTTAATAAAAGCTCGGTTACCTTTCCAGAAAAAAAGGAAATAAAGAGATTTGTGTCAAAAAGAAAGAAAAAAATATTAAAGTGAAAACAATCTTATGAGAAGATAAAGAGAGTTCTTAGTATCAAGTGATCTTGCATGATTGGTGACCTATGATATTCATGTCAGGTCCTTAAATTCCTCAAGAGTACCTGTCAAATATGGTGTGGCACAATGCTAGGATGGTTATGAGATTTGTGTCGGATTTAGCTTAGCCGGATGGAAATATTTTATATTAACATGATATTAATCTTTTTTTATAAAAAATTTATTTGACACAATAATAAAAATGACACAGAATCTGGGTTCTTGTAAATCTCCTCCCTCTAGGTATGCTAAGGCTAATTTTGATGGTTTCTTGTGGGGAAAGCTAGGCCGTCCGCTGTTGGTGGTATTCTTTGAGACTAGGATGGGAAGATAATTACTAAGTGCTCTTGGACTCCCACTATGTTGAAGATGCAACTTTGCTTTAAGCTTGTAACGCAGTGATGGAGTTTGCCTTAGGCCTAATTATTTTTAGGGCAATCCCAACAATGTTATCACTCGGGTAAGTGGTGATTCATATCTACAGAAAGTCGCTAATCTAATTGAGGAAGTTCGTGACCTGTGCCAAATGGTTGGATTGTTTCTCTCTCAAAGTGCTAAGACAAGTTAATGTGGATGAGGACTTCCTTGCTAAGGCTAGTGATAGTATAGATCGCCTTAAAACAATTATTTTCTGATTTTTGTTGCTTTTCTTCCTGCAGTATTTTGCTACTTTTTTTTTTGGTCTGTGTTGCATCCGAGCTCTTGGCGTAGCTCGGCTTTGGCTAGTTTTTGTTTTTAAAGAAATTCTAGCTTACTAATAAAAAATTAGAACTACAAAATATATTTTATAAAATAATTAAATATTTTAATTATATTTTAGTCATTAAGATAGTAATTGTTAAATGCATGGTCATGTCACTTGGAGTGCAATTCTAGTAACAATAGGAGTGGGAACAAGGAATTTGTTAAGATTGTTGGCCAAGAAGTTTCCCAAATGACTAGTTTGATATTATTGGGTTGATAATTCATGAAAGTGGAGAGATTGAGATTTGAGAAGGATGTTGCCCATAGACTTCAAGTGGGGTGAAAGAAATGGAGATGCACCTCTAGAGTTTTATGTGATTGTTGGGTGACACTCAAATTGAACAAGGAAAATTTATAGGGTGACTATAAGACCAGCTATGCTCCATGGAATAGAATGTTGGGCAGTTAAGGAACAACATGTTCATAGGATTAGTGTAGCTGAAATGAGGATGTTGAGATGGATGAGTGGCAAGACAAGGAAGGATATAATTAGAAGTGGATGCATTTGAGGGAATTTAGGAGTAGCACCGATAGGAAATAAGATGAGGGAAAGTAAACTTAGATGGTTTGGTCATGTATAACGGAGACTAAGAACTACACGGGTTAGGAGTGAGTTTGCATAAGTTGAAGGCTCTAAAAGGGCAAGGGGAAGGCCCAAAAGGAAGTGGGTGTAGGTAGTAAGAAAAGACTTGATCTATGGTCTAACTGAAGTTATGGCCCTTGATAGAGTTGAATGGCAGAAAATGATTCACGTAGCCGACCCCAATTAGTTGGGATAAGGCTTAGATGATGATGGTGATAGTCATGCCACCATATCTTGGGATTTGAGGTTTGAGCAATTACGACACCTAGATTGTACCCTTACTTGGCACCTGTACGTAGGTGACATGGTGCGATATTGTGAGACACGTCAAATCTAAAAGTCACTCATCTAAACTTTTTTTTTTGGCCTCTTATGAATTTTCGAACTCTTCATGACATCAAGCTGCATCCTTCAAGTTGGAGGCATTAGAGAGAGGCCTGAAGAACTGGAGATGCCGCCACACAGGATCTGCATGAGTTGTCGAAATCTAGATTTCCTTAATGAAGTGACTGTGATGAAAGGTGGGGATTGGAAGACTGTTTGGCCAAGGATACTGTAGCTGGGAGGAAGGCAGGAGAGAGGGGCACCTTTTATGGTGCTCGTGGTTGGTTTTGATCTCAGGTGGAGGGAGGTAGAGCTAGCTTTTGTATTTGAAAAATTATTATCACTATTGGAAACAATAATTCAAAGAAGAATTTCTGCGAAAATGTGCATTTTTTTACGGCTCTGGTGGGATGAAGCTTGTACACCAATGCGAGGGATGGATGGATGGAGGGAATTAATTGTTATGTATCAGAATATGGAAGAAGCCAAAAGAGGGTAGAAAGTTAATTCTGTAGCAAATTTTGGAAGAAGGCAAGGATGAGTGGAGGGTGCGAAGAGAGGGTGAAAATTGATGGTTAGTTGGGTAATCTGAGAGCTTGGAAGGATTTGGATGGAAGGACCAATATGTTGATTACTGCATTTCAACATTGAGGTCTTAGGTTTGGGCCCAGCTTACCTATTAAAAAATTATCAATATCCTGATTAGGACGAAAAAGGTAGATTGGATGTATGTTATGTTCTTCTCAGTGTTGAGAAAGAAAGTCGAGAGGATTTTAAAGGAAGGTTGCATGAGAGAAGGGGATTTGGCCTTGAAACTTCAATATTAGAGTGAAAAGCTTGGTTCATTTAGGAGAGTTTTGTGCCTCAAGACAAGGGGCATCAGCTTCATGTGTGGGATATAGAAACCCACATGGCGCTTGGTTCCTGCTAAGGGTGGTGGTAAATACTCATACAGTATATAAAAATGCCATGCAGGTGGGCAGCTTAGTCAATGACACCATTGGAACGAGATTGTCATCCAGCTGATGGTAGAAGGAAGATTAGAGGCGGATGTAATGCTTGGAAGTTGAGGAGATGGGAGGAGATGGGGGTCAAGGATTATGAGTGGATGTAGACATTACAATCCAAGCATGAGAGGTGGTCAGAGCACCCTGAGGGGGGTAATGGATTCCTTTAAAGGACAATTTTCCTGGTGCGTACCATTGAGGGATACTTTGACGGGTTTCCAATGGGTTTTCACGACTGTATACGGACCTAATAGGCCAAGGCAAAGACTTCAATTTTGGGATGAACTAAATGTATGTTGGAATTGATGGCACCGTGGTATGGGAGGGGATTTTAATGTGGTAAGATATTCGTATGAAAAATCGAATGGGGTAAGATCACGCGCAATATGAGAGGTTTTTCAGAATGGATAGAAAGAAATGAATTCGTGGATTTGCTGATGGGTGAAGTAAGGTTCACATGGTCGAATGGTCAAGACAAACCTACGAAGTCAAGGCTCGATCGATTCTTACTCTTGGCGAATTTTAATGTGGTAAGATATTTGTATGAAAAGTCGAACGAGGGTAAGATCACGCGTAGTATGAGAGGTTTTTCAGAATGGATAGAAAGAAATGAATTGGTGGATTTGTCAATGGGTGAAGCAAGGTTCACATGGTTGAATGGTCAAGACATACCTTCGAAGTTGAGGCTCGATCAATTCTTACTCTTGGCGGATTTGATAGAGTTGCCTGTAATGCATCAAAGGGGGCCCTTCCAAGACCTATATCAAACCATTGCTGTTACGTTGGAAATAGATGAAGAGGATTGGGGTCCACGTCCATTCATATTTGAACTAGTGTGGTTGGAGGTAGAGAGTTTCTCAATTTTGGTTTAGGAATGGTGGAAGTCCTTTGTGGACTTTCTTTGTGGTGCAAGGAAGTGCGGGGAACAAGTTGTTTCAAAAATTAAAGTTGTTAAATATCAAAATGAATATCTAGAAGGAGGAGGTTTTTAGAAGCAGGGAAGAGGTGTCAATAAGGTTGTTGCAAGAATTCAAAGCTTGGACGCCTTAGAGGAAAGTGGTGATCTGTCAGAAGAAGACAAAAGGATGGAGAGAAATTTATAGTGCTAAATATAATGCAAGGTTATGAGAGGAAGGGATAAAATGGCGATAGCGTTCTCGTGCCTTCTGGTTGAAAGAAGGCAACAAAAACACAAGATCCTATTATGTGGGTAGCAAGCGCTCGAGCAAGGGTGAATAAGATAAAATCAGTGGTGGTGGAGGGAGGCAGAATGCTAGGCAGAGCCAGGGTCTGTGCGGTGATAGTGGGCTTTTATAAGAAGCTTCTGTCAAAGGAAAACTAGCGTAGACTGAAGCTAGAAAATTTGCCATTTGATATGTTATTAAGTGGGGTGGCTGAATCCTTAGAAAAAACATTTTCAGAAGCGGAAGTGAAGCAGGCAATCGACAATTTGGGTAGTGACAAAGCACCTAGTCAAGACGGATTCCTGATAGCATTTTATAAAAAAATTTGGGAGTTCGTTAAAAAGGATGTGATTGATTTCGTAAATGAATTCTATGAGAGAGGCTCTATTGCGCCAGAGCTGGGTGCTACGTTTATAGTATTAATCATTAAAAAAAAGGAGTGGAGGCTTTGAAGGACTTCAGGCCTATAAGCCTATTGGGAGGGCCTTATAAGATCTTGGCTAAAGTATTGGCATCGATATTTAGAGAGGTGATATCTAAATTCAAGGGGCTTTTATGGCGACCCAATAGATAGTAGATAATGCAGTGGTGTCCCATGAATGCATTAATGAAAGTAATAAAAGAGGTTCAAAAGGGGTGGTGTGAAGTTAGACATAGAGAAAGCCCACGATCATGTAGATTGGGAATTCCTCGATTATATGTTAGACTGGTTGGGATGTGGTGCAAAATGGCGAGCTTGGATACAAGCATGTGTGTAGTTGGCTAGATTTTCGATACTGGTTTACGGCTCCCCGAATCAAGGTGTTTCATAATGGTAACGATGTTTGTAACGGCCACCGCCATAACTGTTACGATATGGGCTATTATGGCCTTTTTTAAAAAAAAAAAAGAAAATTTTGCAAAAGAAAAAAAAAAAACCATGGTTTGAGACTATTACAAGCAGTTTTTTCTGTAACGGCCGTTTCGGCCTTGTAACGCAGCCATTACTCGTAACCGTTTTTGTACCATGCCCCGAATGGTTTGTTCTCATCTTTAAGAGGCTTGAGGCAAGGGGATCCGTTGTTGCCATATCTATTTGTCGTGCTGATGGAAGCTTTGAACAGAATGATCGGAAAGGGGGCAGAGGTGGGGCTCTTAAGCGCTTTTGAATAGACAATTCGGATTTCCTAATCACTCATCTTCAATATGCGGATGATAATCTCCTATTATGCAAAGCTGACGAAACAATGGTAGACAATCTGCGATTGATTATAATGTGTTTTGAAGTAGTTTCGGGCCTAAAGTTCAACATATGCAAGAGTGAACTGCTGGGGGGTTGGAATTTCAATGGAAGCGACAAGCTTTATATGCAAACGTATTTGGGTGCAAAGAAGGCTCTTTCCCATCTACATATTTGGGCCTTCCATTATGCTTGGGCAAACCGGCGAAACATCTATGGGATAAAGTGATCGAAAATTTTCAAAAGAAATTATCTCTATGGAGTAGACACTTATTGTTCGGTGGTAGACTAAATTTAATTAAATCGCTGATGTCAAATCTCCCTATTTACTTTATGTCACTTCTTAAATGTCCGAAATTGATGGTGGAGAAATCAGAAAAAATTAAAAGGGATTTTTTGTGTGGCAAGGAGCGGAGGATAGGCAAAGGTTTCAACTTGTGTAGATTAGATGAAATGAATTTAGCGTTATTAGGAAAGTATGTTTGGAGATTTGGGGTGGAAGCATTTAGTTTATGGAGGGAGGTGGTGGGGACGAAATATGGGGTAGAAGATGGGGGTTGGTGGACTCAGGCTTCGTTATTATGTAGGGCATCTTTTATGTGGAGGTTTGTGGCACTTGTAAAAAACAAAGTTTGGGAAGGGATAGCTTTCTTGTGAGGCAATGGTAAAAAAAATAAGGTTTTGGGAGGATATATGGGTTGGGGATCAAAAATTGAGTGAGGCCTTTCCTAGGTTAGCGAGAGTGGTGGTGGAGTCAAATGTATGGGTGACGAATTGTTTTGATATGAGAGGCAAGGAAATTGTTTGGTATTTGTCGTGCAGGCAGAACTTAGATGATGCCGAATTTGAGGAGCTTGTTAACTTGCAAAAGCTTTTGTTCGTCCAGTGTTGAGCGAATTGGATTCGCTCCTTATTTTCGAGCTTTCTAGAGAGTTGGCTTGAGCCGTAATTATCTGTATTTTTCTTTCTTTCTTTCCAGAGTGTTGTTTTGCTTTGTATCTTTTGTTCTCTTTGTTCATTTGTATTTTTTGGCTTCGGCCGGTTTCTTGATATATACGCAATGTTCAATAAAAAAGAAGGAGAGAATGCAATATCTGGTCTCATGAATTATGATAAATCAAGAAATCAGGACAAAAAGAGGGAAAGGGGCAATTTGGGTAAGAGATAGAGAATGAACATTGTTTCATAGAATGTTGAACGATTGGGTAATCCCAATAGAAGAATGGCATTGAGGGACTTCCTGAAGAGGAAAGTCAAATTTGTGCCTTTGTACTGAACTGGAAGTGGCCAATGATGAAGTGGCTGCGGAGCTTTCGGGTTTCTGGAAGTGGCATCTGTTGGGAAAAGCATTATATGGATGTAATTCAGCCCATTTTACCCTTCCTTTCCATGCCACTGGCTGAGTCATAGAAGCTTATCTTGTTCCAATAATGTTGTTACCTCAATGACTCGAGCATGGACATGAGCTGACGGACAGGGAGCCCTTAAAAGGTGATACATTGACGCATTCGTAAAGATAAATGACAATGTAAAAAGTCAAAACATTTATTGTTATATAAATTTTAGGCCACGAATGCATAAAGTATAGGAAAATCTATATGCATACATACATATGTGTGTATATATCTCAATATAGTTAGAACCATACAACTTCTAATCACAAGAATAAAGCATACACGAAGGTTTTCTCCAAAAATGGGTGTCGATGGGTGTCCACCAGGTGACTGATATGGATGTTGGTCATGGAAATTTCTTTTAAATGGCCTTGTCACATATGTTGCTAAAGATGGGCACAATTTTGTCCATCTTTTACTTCTTTTCTGGTCTCAAAGGCTTGCTTCTGCACCTGACTATACATTTGAACTTGAAGTTTATATTTGCTTTGAGTTTCCAAATATTTCTATCTTAATATGTTTGTTAACTTTTAGACTGTCTTTGTTTTCCACGTTGCGCACATGATTGTAACAAAAGTACATTTCTAAATGAGCTAGATATGCCAGGGTTATCGAAATCTGAGAATACAGAAGGCAGCGGTCGGAAGTTGAACGCTAGGCTTGAGGTGCGTTACTGGAAGTCCACCTTTATGTGCACACTTATTTTTAATTGGCTGCTGCATTTGTTTTTCTGCTTGATTACCTCTGGAAGAACTCTTTTTGCATCTAATCCCGTAGCTACTTTGTGGCTTATCTTCAGGTTTCATGGTGATAAACTGCTACTAAATTACTGAGAATCACACACACACACAGGTTTTTGCGAACATCATGTTAATAACCCCCCCCCCCCACAAAAAAAAAAAAACACAGATGCGCACACACAAATGGGAGCATTAGCATTTGTACCGTTCATTCATTCAATAGCATAGAAAATGGAGAGTCAAGATTGAGCGGAGAAGCAAAATAGGTCCAATCAAACATCTTGAAACATCTATTCAATAGATCCCACTTTGTATTGCTTATGATTCCAAACTAGCACTTTGGTCTTATGATCCTAACCATGTGGTCTATGGCTCGTAAACAGTGGATGGTTGTAACAAATTGACCATATGCAAAGAGTTACGATCATCCGATCACATGATTCTTGCACTATGGCTGCTCCCAATGGTACTATTGAATTAACCGTCTCTATTGATGATTGGATATCTTTGTGTCTGCAAAAAGCTACAGGGACGTTGGTAAGGGGACGCTAGCAAAGCCCATTATATTTAATATATGTGGAGATAGTATCAATTCATCATGTTCTTTGATCTAGATGTTGTTTATTTTGTTCATGAAATTATTATTGCCTTCTGCCCCGTATTATTCATCAAACAACACCATGTATTGTTGACTCCATGATTCCCACATTTCTAGACAAAAGCAACATGTTCTTTTTTCTTTTTTGGAAAGGTGAAATTATATTAAACAGAGCAAGAGAACAAACAAAAACAGAAACAAAAAGCAGAACAGAAAGGAAAAAACACTACAAACTATAAAGAGTTCCCTGAACTCAGAAACCCCACCCGAGGCTCAAGGATCCCAATACTACTATATGAACCCCACCCAAGGAAGAGGACTTATCCTCAAAGCATCGTCTATTCCTTTCAAGCCAAAGGGACCAATACCCAGTGAGGAAAGCAAGCTTCCATCTATTCTTTCCTAACTAATATTCATTGCTTATGAAGCACAATATTTTTTCTTTCTTTCTTTCTTCTTTTTGTTTAGATTTTGAATGGCCTATTGTCTTTGTTTTGAAAGATTTTTGGAGTCTGTATGATGTGCTATTGGAAACTAGTTTCCATTGCAATTTTTATTTCAACCACAATATCTAAGGTTAAATCCATCTAACTCAGCATTAAAATGTGTATCTACTCTGTCCCTAAAGCTCGAAAATTTTGCATCATAGCACTGGAATTTAGTTTGGCTCCACTTAGTGAATAAATCATTGTGTTGTGGGAATATTTTTCTTTTTTGAGATTCATTGCAAATTCCAGTAACTTGATTGTTCCATTAGTGGCAAGGAAATTGCTCCTACTTTTGGATCCATTTAACTCAGGTTGTGCATTTGCATGCACCGCTTCACTTGCTTTTGTATCGTTAGAAGAACATGCTTACAACTCATTTAGAGAGTTGCCCTGTTAATTTTGTTATGGTGAAGAATTTCTAGTTCTTGTTTGATTGACTTGCTATTAAGCTACGTACTTTCTCATACATCGATACTTTTTTTTTCTCCATTTTGTATTTATTTAGTTAAACTGAGGGTTTGAACACATACTTTTGCCAATATGTGTTGCATCGGAATGCCCTCTTATCTATGTTTCTAAACCCCTGCCATTTTATACTCTCTTGCAGTATATTGGGGAGATGCTGCAAAAGGTTAAACAAGAAGAAAGGCTCCGATTATCATGTGAATCTCCTGATCACTCTTCCAAGTACATGAATATAGACGGCCGGTCTTCTGATCAACAAGAGCAGTTGCCATCTAGTGATGAGAAGCTCCCTGCTGAAAATGCTCTGCGGGAAACTATTCTTCCTACATCACGCAGACTAATTAGTGATGATGCTACTGAATTAGCCAGTAGCATGACATGCCCGAAACCAACAGATGAACCAATTAGTTGCAAATCGGTTTCTGACACTGGGACCAGTTCCATACCTGATTTTTCCACTATAAAAGGGGAAATCATCTGCTTGGATAATCTCTCAATAAGAGAGCTTCATGAAACTTTCAGAGCGACCTTTGGGCGAGAAACGTCTGCCAAGGACAAGCTGTGGCTTAAACGGAGAATTGCGATGGGGTTGACTAATTCTTGTGATGTTTCAACTACGAATTTTATAATCAAAGGCAAAACATTAGTCCCTGAGAAAGCCAAAGAAGAATCGCACTGTGGGATGGATGGCAATAAATGCTCAGATGATTCGCAGCTCTCCGATCAAACTATTAGAGGAATATATGATGATGACGGGGGCCCAGCAACGTTCCTGACTAACCAAATGGAAGACCAACATGTTTCATCAGGGAAGAGATTCAGAGAACCTAAAACAGATTCTGACACAAAGAGTGAAGATCTCCATATGGAGCAGTCTACAGCCAAGAGAGTAAGAAAGCCAACTAGACGGTACATCGAAGAATTATCAGAAGTTGAGACCAGAGAGTGCAGCGGGAGACTGATTTCTTCTGTTAAATGTTTGGAACATGGTCAGTCCTCTCCAAAATCACGGATCAGACTTGTCCAAGATGTTGGTTTGGCTAGAACAGCTTTTGTCACTAGGCAGGACTCTCTTGGAGGATGCGGTGTTCAAATCCCGTATGTTTCTAGGGTGCGAAGAGGGCGCCCTAGAGAAAATTTTAGGGCTCTTATGGTATGTTCGATTATAAAATCTAGTCAATAAATATATATTTCTGATTGTAATTTTTGCATAATCCTGATTTTAGTGACTGCTTTAGCAGAATGATACAAATTACCCATGCAAAACCATTCTCATTCTTAGCCATTTAAAGATTTTCTGGTCACTTTTCATCAAATGCTGATGTTGTCATCTTCAGATGATTTTATTTATTTTATTCACTGTCATTCATTTGGTGGTATGTTTAGTAGAATTTTGATTGACTGTACTTTTTCAATTAAAGTGTGGGCATCTTTGACTTTAGATATCTTGTTTTTTCTTTTTCTTTCTTGTACAAAACGTGCTTACTGGGATTGGGTTATATCACTCTTTGATTTATTATAAAAGGATATTTGTTGTTTTTTTAGCTTTGTTCTTTTATAGTCTGTAAGAAGTGTGTGAGCCTGCGACCATATAGTGGTTATGCCATATGTGGCATTATGTGAGCAATCACCTTAACTAACTGAAAATAAGGGTGCTTTTGTATGCAGCACTGAATTGAATTCCAATAAAGTGTAAACTTGTGTTGTGTGTTTTGTACACGCACTGGTAAGTGGATATGACATCCAACTGGTCCATAAGGTGACCCCAACCATGGAGATTAATATGCACAAAATGAGACGGTCCATTCATCTGGCAGGCCACATATGTATTTTTACATCCATTCATTTTGGTATAGATGTTACCTGATGAGTAGATGGTGGAACAATTTGAGGCAATCGAATTGCAAGTACAAGGATCATTGCACTTGCCAATTTGAGCCTTCAATCTTCTCCTTTAGATGCCAAAAATTGAAATTTGAACCCAATAAATGGACATTGCAAGTATATTCCGGTGGACTTCTAGTTTATCTAACTAGAAAGAAAAGGATGAAACCCAACTAGTTTATTGTTTAAAAACAAAGAAGAAAAAAAGAAAAGAAAAGGAGAAGGAAGAAACCCTCCAACAAGAGTGCAAAGGGGGACTAATTATCTGAAAGAATTCTAGTGAAGAATTCTACCCGAGCAACAAGAAGAATAGCTGAATCTTCTGAGCAAGGACGGAAGAAAATACCCAAATAATTGTATAATAAAAAAATATCATTATTCTCTAGTCCATACATAGGGGTTATGTTTATATAGCAGTTCCTTACATGTGTCCCAGTTTTAAATTACTAGCTACTTGCATCCTTGCACAAAAAATTCAATTAAGGAAACTAACCAATAGAATCTATCTGAATAAGACTCCAGTAACTCCACATACCACTTACATGCCAAAAAATACTCCAACTATATGGCATTGTGGGCTATTATGAAAAACCCTAAAAGGGCTGTGGTAGGTTTATGTAATTGTAATAAGCTGAAAGTAGACAGTTACTAGGGCAGTTTCACTTACGGTCGGACTTGTGGGCCCCACAGTCCAATTATTTCTTTCAATAGACCCATCCGATCAGACTCATAGGCCCCATAGTCCTTGTGGACTGCTAAGAACCATATCTGATTGATCTTGTTGGGTCCATAAGTCGGGTGTCCCCTGTTTAAGCATAAGACTTGTGGGTCGGATCTTGGGAGCCTTTTGGTGGATAGATGACCCAGAGCATCAATTGACCAGCCTGATTTTTGTGTATGATCATCTTCATGGTGGGGGCCACCTTAGGACACTGCATAGATGTCCTTGGGTGTACCACACACTTTCCAGGTTGAAACATGAATTATGTATAGAGATGTGAGTTAGGGGCTAACCAATGTTTTAAATATCGACAATATCAGCCGATATATCCTACGATATATCTTGTATCCCACTTGTGCGATACGAAACGCATAGGTAGTGCCGATATATCCCACATGTTCGATCTGGTGAGCATTTTCAATTTCTGATCTTTTTTGTTTTGTTGAAATTATGTTAAATCAGTGTCAAATGGTTATAAATCCATTGGTTCTTCATGTTTCGCATGAAAAATCAAGGAGCTGGAGCTTTGATTTCGATATCTATTGGTTCATCATGGTCTCCATTTTTTTCTTCTTCTAAATTTCTGTTCAGTCAGCTGTCTATTGAGACTAATATCAAAGTAATTAGGAGTATTTGATGAAATGATCATCACATACATTCTAATTTCCAAATTTGAGTGTAGGTGGTCCGATTTGGGGAAAATTCGAAATTTCCCCAATTTCTATTTGGGAAAATTTCCAAAATTTCCAAAATGCTTGCAATATTGCACTCCAAACATGAAATCAAGCATGTATGAGGGCTGATCTACTAATTTGTTAAGTCCTTGTCAATTTTTGGAAATAAAAATTATTTTTTAATTATTATTATCTTCTTAATTATTATTTTTTTCCGAAACTTTCCTTCAACCAGCTGTCAACTGAGACTAATTTCTAAGTATTTAAGAGCGTTTGATGAAATGATCATCACATACACTCTAAATGTTATGCATTCAAAAAGGAATATAATTGCATTAGTTCAGTCAGAAAACGCATAGCTTAGGACCCTATACAGAGGAAACCTATTATGCGCACTTCTTTTTTTTTGAGATGTTATGATTTAAAAGTGTGTATTAAGGTATTTTCTAACAATCCTTGAAGTTTCATTGAAAAATTCAACCATTTTCCCAATGTTTCCCCGGGTTTCCCAAAAAGTGCGATAAATTATCTGTGGCTAACACGCCTATTTCCAGTTTCTTTCTATATAGGAAGTTTCTTATTTGACATGCTTCCTTTTTTGTTCTGTGTGGATCATGCAAAGCACTTTCTATATGTAGATCCATCGCAAAAGGCATCGTGTCCTAAACTGACAACATGAACTAATTCTCTACTGTTTTCTTCCTTAATGGTAAGTTTCATCGTATGTTACGGATTGTTCAATGAACTATCACCACTTTTCACGCTTTCCATTACAATTCTTTTCATTGCACTTTTCATGTGATCTGCATGGCACTATTTTGGTCAGTCGTTCTATAAATTTGCAGAAGTCTCAATGGCATAGAGAAAACAATGAATATGTTGTTGATATTGAATATGTCCACTGTATAAGAATATAGGCAACGTTTATATCTTTTGTAGAGTTTACACAGCCCTTATGGGGCTCATCTGATACCTAATGGTTATTGATTTCTTTTTCTCCATAAACTGAATTAGCTCTTTCTTATTAAAAATCTCTGTTGCTATTGGGCAGAACTACCATGACATGGCAGACAATTTGGTGGAAAAGGCCTTTGATGTTTGCGCTTCTCGACAAGATGATGATGGTGAAAGTGGAAGCAAAATAATGAAACATACAGACCTTCCTCAACAAGATCTGCCCTTGGTAAGACAAATATGGTCACGCCATGTAGGAGACTCTTCAATCTTCAATTATTGTTTCTTTTAGTCGTAATGAACCTAGTTAAATGAATGAGAGAGAGAGAGAGAGAGAGAGAGAGAGAGAGAGAGAGAGAGGAAAAGGATTCCATGTTCAATGCCAATATATAAGTAGGTAATCCTCTATGTCTGCACACTTGGTGGCACATGTGTGAGATCCAGAGTGTTCATCTGTTGGGCCTCCACGTGGGTGGACTATATGCTGAAACCCGAGCCTGTCAGATGATTCTAGCCACCGGTTTTTTGATGATGATCCTAACCACCATGGAGGACTTTCCTTATTGAATTTTGATCATTTTTGTAACCACTCAATTGTATTCCACTAGAGTCATGAATCTATGGAGATGCGGTTCTTTGTGATTGACTTAGATACAGCACCAGATCCCTTCTCGGAAAAGAAACAAGCACAGAGGTAAAGGGACGTCTGGATGCAAAAGTTGTTCTGGCTAATACTTCTCTTTTTGTTTCTGAAGTTCAAGTGCTGCTTGTGGAAACTTAAAAGACCCAGGGTACTTGTCCCAAACCTGAGTTTGCTACTGTGAAAATATGATACTGTGGCACTTGAAAAGGGGCATGTATCCATATCTGGCACTAATAACATAGAGGAGTTTGAAAATGCCAAAGAAAAATATAAGGGCCAATGATGCACAATAGTTAGGCTAAAGTGCAGTGTTAGATGTGAGTGGTGTTTGCTAAACATGTATCGCTGGGCTTCCTTCCCCACAATCAACTAACTACTCCAAGGCCCCAACTCTTCTTACTAGACCCACTTTACAATGATGACCCACTTGAAGTTATGGCACTTGATAGTGTAGAATGGCAAAGCAGGATTCATGTAGACAACCCCAATTAGTTAGGATAAGGCTTAGATGATGATGATGGTGATCCACTTGACTCCTTTCAAAACTTCCTTACTGGTGAAGACAGATGACAACGAATGGATCCCTTTCCCATACTTCCATTCTCTCAAGAGATGTGAGTGGGAGTACTCGGGTGGGTGTCACTCAGAGAGCACTTTTCTGCCTGAGACTGCTGCCTTCTTGGAATATTACATTCCATTCTCTCAAGATATCTGAGTGGAATACCCAGGTATTCTGGTCTGATTAGTGCCCAATCTATAATCATAGAGGTCATTCTGTGCTTAATCAGTTCGACCGACGTGACTTTGTCTTGAAGATTCTTCTATTTCTCTCCTTCTGCAGGCCTTGCATGGCCCCAAAAGGCACCATCTTCCACATTGCCTTCCCAGATTGAAACTGGCTAGGGTCTATCTACTTAGCAAGAGATCCATTGGGAGTCCATGATATCTCAAGCCTGCTAAGGAATTCCATACCACTTAGCCACATAGTAGTGATGGAACAGGTGGTGTGCATTTTTCCTCCTTTTCTTACACATGAAGTGCATCTTAGGGACAGCCATTGGACGCTGCTTCTGAGTGTCTGCCATTAGAATCTTATTTTGCCACATCCATGTGAATGCTTTAGGTAGAACATGAATTTTCTGTATCTTTCATTTTGTGTGCGTGTAATCTGGGGACTATATTTGATCCAATATCCAAGGAAAACTACAGGACACTGCAATAGCCATTCTGATGCGGAGGAATTGTAGGTCCTGATGCATTAGGCATGGACACTGACCTTATCCACTCATTCCGTACAATTGGGGCCCATGGTTTGATGATCTAGTCCATCGATCTGATGGGCCCTGTTATGGATAGGGGATGCTCTGAGAGTTTCCCAGATACTAGTCATCCAACCTTTGGCCCTTTACTCAGCATCCCTTATCGCCCATCAAATCAGAGGTCTATCACCAAACCATGCACGAAAATTGTTAGGACCGTGGGCATCAGGGCCCCTATAATCCCCCGTCTCAAATGACACTCTTGCAATTATTTTTCTCTTGGAGCGATTAGGACTGTAATCTATTTCATAAACGTGATGGCACAGGGCACAAGAATGCTAACTGGTTTTTTTTTGCTGCCAGATTGTTGCTGAAGCAGAAAGAGAAGGGGAGGCCATGGTAACATGTGCTGGGGAGCAGCAGCAAGAACACGAGCCTGCCCGCTTAGATTCATCTGGAGATAATTCAGATGACAATGTAGCAACTGTGCCAACATCAAAAGGTGGGACTAGAAGGAAGCATCATCGAGCTTGGACTATCAACGAGGTTATGAAACTAGTAGATGGGGTGTCTAGGTATGGAGCTGGAAGGTGGTCCGAGATCAAACGGCTCGCTTTTGCATCTTACACTTATCGCACCTCTGTTGATCTCAAGGTATGGTAAATTATGTCCTAAAACATCAAAGAATTTATGATCCTGGACGGGTTTTAGTTTTTGCAAGGGGCCCCAAAATTCCCTTGATGGGACAATACTTAGCCATCCAATCGGCACCCAGCAAATAGGCAGTTAAGCAGCGCAAATATGGGAAAATGGTTGACCATGGATGGCTGGGATCTTCTAATCTCGGAGAGATCTCTGGAGCATGGTCTGCCCAGGGTGGAGCCTATTAAGATCAACGGTTGGATCACTGGACTGTGGGCCCACTTGCACAAACTAGAAAATTGAGGATACATTCCTTGACTTTGGAATGGATATGGAAATTCTGGTAATGGAAAATGGTTCCCGGCAAGCGTTAATGGCTGGGACAAGTTTGTCACTGAAAGCTGTGAAGTATATGGCAACACGTGTTTCATTTTATAGGACAAATGGAGAAACCTTCTGAGAGCTAGCTTCTCACAAGCACCTGCAGCAAAAGGGGTAAGGTTTCTATCACTTTCTCGTCCTAGGAAATGTACATTGCTCATCCTGAACTTACCTACTTTTGTGCTGGCCGTCATTCAGTGTTCCAGACCATTCATTATGTTGGATCCCGCTGTTCATGTATGGACAATGTTGGAAAAAGAAGCACATCCACCCATCAGTTTATCCCTGCCCTCTGATCATTGCTACATGAATGGATAGTAAAAAATTAAATACATTTGAAGGTCCATACAGGCAAGGAATGGTCTACTGATAGGATGGCTGGATGGTTTGGAGGAGTTTGTTAGTCCTTGCAATCCAAGGTGGGACCCAACAGATGAAGAGTCTTGATCACGTAGAGGTGGGACCCACTAGTACGGGATGCTTTGCTGGTGCAGAAATGCCTGGCTGCTCTGGACTGAGCATTGTACAAGATCTGATCTATTTCTAGTATTGAATCACTGAAGCAAGTGGCATGCTAGCATCAAAGTTTTCACCCCAACGCCACAGTTGGGCATGCTGATCCAAGTTCACCAGGGAAATGCTTAAGAGATCCCGCTCTAAAAGAAATTTGAGAGTTTTCTACACGGCATGTTTGTGACATCTGGGCCACTCATCAGGTAGGGCCCACCATGAGCACGCTCCAACCCTGAAAAATCAGGCCAGCCTGTTCATTAGGCTGGCTGAGAAAGAAATGGTCAATGCTCCATATTCAACTTGCAATTGCGTTGTGCCCCTCTTGATGATTGGACCAGCCTGAATTAGGTGGCCCACCTGATGAAAGTCCCAGATATCGCAAATGTGTGTGTAAACCCATGGATTGCTGATCTTCTGAGTTGACTCAGACTTGGTTGAGTCTGATCCAGTCCAACACCACCATAAATAGGCCCGATTCAGCCAGACCCGATTGAGTACTGACTTAACTCAGGACCTGATGAGTTGGTCCAAGTTGCATGGGAAGCCCTCAATCATCTTCAATCCCCTCCATTTCCCAAGTGCACTAAACATGGTTCCGCATTCTTTGAATTCCATCTTTTCGGTTCTGTTCTCTCTCCTTAAATGGGTAAAAATCTGTAGGTTGGCGGGTCCCGGAAACATGCTTCGATGCCCATCCCCATGCCGATTCTAATCCGTGTAAGAGAGCTGGCGGAAATGCACTCGCAGGTCACATCCGAGCAGAGCTCTGGCAAGTTGGCAGGCTGTAGTGGTAGAACTGTACATGAAACCAGGTCTGGCTATCTATAACTGTATATTTCATAGATAGAAAGAATAATAACAGAACATATAATTAATGTGTATGATACCTAACACTTTCCCCTAACATGTATCATACTAGCATTTGGACTCCAATCGACGAGAAAGTTCTACTGCTTATCATGATCGTTGGAATGGTGGTACAAGTGAGCCATACTCTGATCAATAAGGGGTCGTGATGCTATGGCCCCTTGTGAAAACGGATTCTATGAGCGGAGGTATGCTAAGCTCACATGCATGTACACCCTGCTCATGCAATTGCCATTACATGTTCCAACGTGGCGTACGTGTACAAGATCCAAGTTTTCTGTGATGATTGCCACAATGTCCGGATCATTTGGCAAAAAATGATGCCGGGTCATGTGGGCTGGGTGGGTTCTGGGCTCCAGTGGTACCCGTACTGCTGTAATACAGAGATGTGCTCATGGAATCCAACCTTAGAAAACCTTTAGAAACGATAAATCAGCCTGATCTAAAGCATAGATGGGCCACAGCACAGGGAATGTCGTATTGAGTGGGAACACCCACCATTGATTAACATAGGGGCCCCACTGTCTTGTGTATATATAATCAATGCTGTCCGATCCTTATGCAATCCAGATGAAGGTTCATGTTAAAATTCAGGCTGTTCTGTGATTCAGGTGGGGTCCCCTGTGAAATTCAAGGGTGGGTGTTTCCTCACAGCTTGTCCCCTTTTGCTGTGGCCCATCTTGGTTTTGAATCTTGCTGATTTTGGGTCCTAGAGGTTTTCTGAGGTGACACATCCACTAGATGGGTTGGATGGTGTGAATACATCACATGGGTGCCGCTACTGCTTGCATAGGAGCCCACCCCTATGGTATGCAAAATAATTGAATTGCTAGACCTACTTATTTCACACACTCCACCCGACCTGAGGAGTGAACATCCTCTAACATCTGGACCTTTTGATCTAAGAAATGTGGCCCATCTCATGGAAAGCTCGAATCTTGTCCGCACGTGCTGTATCGGCATGCTTAGTGGCGTGTACACGAGGAGGATCATACATGCATATGCGCATAGCAAACTTCTAAAAGTGAACTCGTTTCCTATGTTTGGATGCAGGGACAGGGACTGGAAAGAGATTACCACTGGAAAATGTGAAGCTTTCATTTGACTATGGTGCAACTCCCTCCATCCAAATAGGCCAAGCTGGCCCATTGGGTTCGGGTCAACCTGAACCCCATTGACTTGGGGTTGGGTTCAGGTTAAGCAATTTCGGTTCAGGTTAGGTCAGGTTGTCAAAGTTGGGAACAATCACATGTATTTGGGTTGAGTATATATAGAGGAACTCGGGTTGGGTTTGAGTTGGGCACTTCTGGTTGGATCCTCTTGAGGTCGGGTCTGTCATGGGCTGACCACAACCTGACCTAGTCCGCTCTGGTTGCACCCTAACCCAATGTGGATGTGAAAACATCTCCTTGAGTTGTGTAGTCATTTTTATTTTCATTTTGGGGACGTCCAAACAGGCCATAAGACTGATATATAAGAGCACGTGCATGTACAAGGCAGCTCATCTACACAACAACCTGTGTGCCAACGTCGCAAATGTGTTTGAGATCCAAGCCATCAATGGATGGGTCCCACTCAGTAGAATGCCCCTGCCCAAAGATCAGCTCAATCAGCCCATTGGCCATGCTGTGATGTTAGAAACGAACGCGGTAAAGGTCATCAACATGGTGAGACCCATCTGTTCGACGGCTTGGATCTTTCACGTGCTTGCCACTTGGGCACATAGGTGCCTTGTAGATGGGCTCCCTCGTACACGTGTGGCCCCGTTTGTAGAATGTGGTTATTTTATGGAGGTTGCCTGTGGGCCCACCGTGGTGGCATGTCCCACCGCAAATATGGGACGCCCCCAAAATCAGGCTGATAAAAAACCATCGTGCGGTCCACAACGAGCATTTGGAGGTTTTTAAGTGGTTGTTACATTTTTTCTATGGTGTGGCCCACCTAATGAATGGATAGGCCTGATTTTGGAGGATTTCATCATCACGGTAGGCCCAGTGCGCTGGTTCAACGGGACACGGATTGCGTACTGCCCTTGCCCGTCTCCAGCTGGGAACGGGCAGGAGTTTTGAGCGGCGAACGTGATGTATGGGTCTCATCCACACCGTCCATCCATTTTTTTCGTATCATTTTAGGGTATAAACCCAAAAATGAGGCAGATCCAAGGCTCAAGTGGACTACACAATGGGGATTAAACTCTTACCGTTGAAAACTTCTTGGGGGCCACAGAAGTTTTGGATGGAGCTGATATTTGTGTTTTCTTTTCATCCAGGTCTATGTAACTTTATGAATAGGTTGATGGCAAATAAACATCACGGTGGGCCCTAGAAAAGTTTCAACGGTGAGAATCATTATCACCACTGCTTCCTGTGGTGTGGCCCACTTGAGCCTTGGATCTGCCTCATTTTTGGTCCTATATCCTAAAATGATACGAAAAAAAAAATGGATGGACGGTGTGGATAAGACCCATACATCACGGTGGCCACTCAAAGCTCCTGCCCGTTCCCAGCTGGAGACGCGGGGGTAGGACGCAATCCGCATCGGTTCAACGGTATAGACACAACACGGTGGGTCCCACAGAGAAAGTGGTGTATCATCTCCCGTGGTCAAGAGGCAATATTGTATCATCTCACACTGAAATGGCTCGTATTTAGTGTGAGAAAGGCCTCTTTTTATTAGATGGCTGGGATAGTTAGATTCTTAAACGTGGCCCATCAATGCCAGCAGAATCCCTGGTTTGGATCATCCCACGCACGTTGAACGGCTATGATATACGGTCTGGAAGTACCAAAAGATGCCGCCCTCCACAGGCAGTGGACCCCAGTTCGTTTGGAACCAGCCTCTGGGGGCCACATGCCAAGATGGTCCAATGATTTGAACCGTTTGTGTACTTGTTACGACCATAGATAAGATATTTTCCTCGTACAATTGTCCTGTATAGAGAGGAGTCCACAAAATGGACGGTTCGGATCGTCCGAGTACTGAGCATGTGGACCCTAGTGTCGGCCAAACACGAAGGAAATGAGCTTGCATGAAAATGACCAGATTGCCCTCATTCTATTTATTTATAGTGCACTCGGCGCACAGGTAATTGTTGTTTAGCTTAAGGACTCGTATTTCCTTAAAAAAAAAAAAGGAACGCTTAAAATTAGATGGAAGGTGTGGATAAATCATATAAATTCACAATTGGCCCAACTGAATTTTGGATAAATCATATAAATTCACAATAGGCCCAACTGAATTTTCTAAGTATGATTTCGTGGCCGAGTAGGTGCACGGCTGAAGCGGAGAAATCCGTTAACGGATATAATGGAGTAGCATTTATACCAAGGGAAC
Organism: Magnolia sinica; assembly: GCF_029962835.1. Lineage (NCBI taxonomy): Eukaryota > Viridiplantae > Streptophyta > Magnoliopsida > Magnoliales > Magnoliaceae > Magnolia > Magnolia sinica. Next base: position 72,266,052 of record NC_080587.1, on the reverse strand, counting down.
CTACTGGCATCTAACCAATGGTGTTTTGCCAGCCTTTTGGCTTCCGAAGCGGAATCGGATTGCGTACTGAGTTACTCAGTACTACGCTCTTATCTTACTAAGTAAACTTTGTTGGGCTCATCGTAAATGCATGTAGTTTATCCACGCCGTCCATCCGTTTTTCCAGATCATTTTAGGGGTTGAGACAAAAATTTAAATATATCAAAAGCTCAAATGGATCATACCACAGGAAACAGTGGAAGTATTGATTTCTACCATTGAAACATTCCTAAAGCCCACAGTGGTGTTTACTTGTCATCCAACCATTTCATAAGATTACACAGACATAGATGAAGGGAAAAAACAAATATAAGCTTGATCTAAAACTTCTGTGGCCCCCAAGAACTTTTCAACTGTAGATGTTCAATTCACACTTTTTCATGTGGTGTGTTCCGTTTGAGTTTTTGATATCATTCATTTTTTGGATGAACCCCTAAAATTATCTATTAAAATGGATTAACGGAACGGATGAAATTCATGAATGACAGCAGGCCCCACAGGGTATAGTGTACTGAGTTACTCAGTACGCAATCCGCTTCCTTCCGAAGCGTTCAGTATCCAATCCGCTCCCAAGATAAACAACAATTACCTGTGCGCCCAGTGCGTTCATGGCTTGAACGGAAAACACCAGCTAAGGGATCTCCAGTTGGAAGAGCATTTATTGAAAGAAAACGGACGATTCGTATTTACCAATGCCATTTTGCCACGTCACTTCAGTAGTCAAAAAGCATTCGGTATCTAATCCGCTCCCGTGAAAGACAATCCGCGCGTGCTTCTGCTAGTTTTGAAATTCTCCTATGCTAGTTTTGCACCATTTAAAAGGTGATGGTAACTCATCTCATAGCATATGGCACTGATGCACAGCTATCCTGACCGTCTAAATTATAGGTCCTATCTTATCTATAAAGTCACATCGATCAAGCTATCCTAACCATCCAATTAACATCTCTCAAATTGATGGTTAACATAACCTTCGTCTCGAATATTCAGTCATGCTCCGTTCACGGTAGTTTCAGCAGTTTGGATGGTCTGGATGTATACAGTTGGATAGTCTAGCTTTGCCAGGTGTACAGGGATGTGGTACATGCCACATGTGTGCCAGCATGGCACAAGATCCAATCCGTACATCAGGTTGGTCCAACCTTGTACATGTTTTTACAAAATAATAATAATAATAATAATAATAGTAATCTGGAGCACTAAACTTGAGGGCCCAATATTGGAAACAGGCCATTGTGTTAATTTTCATAGCCATATCTTTGTTTCACCATCCGTGGTCCACCTGATGATTGGATCAAGCTGATTCTTGGGCCAGAAGATCAACATAGCAGTACCTTTCTAATGTATGGACTGGATCTTGGAGTTATCATGCCATGCTAGCACATAGGGGGTGAGCTTTGTTGTACAAGCGTATTCACTTAGCTAGGCTCCTGATAATCACCACCGTTTTCTTGATGGTGTAAAACTAAAATGGGTCCAATCTAAATTATAAATAGCAGGCATCTCCTTACTTTCTTACCTGCTTTCTATAGTTTCCCTCACCTACATCAAAGAAATGATACATGTAAGAAATGCAGAAGATGGATCTTTTGGCAGTGGAAAGAGAGGTTTGTATGTGAGAATCATAGGAGATCAAACTGTGATTAGTGTTAGATAAAACCCTAGGATGGAAATGCTTTTGGCAGTTTGGTTTCCTCTGATATCTCACCTCCAATCCGCTTTCAATCTTGTGAGCAATAACCCCCTTCAATACCCATGTGGTCATCTTGAAATTGAATGTGAGGCATGGTAGGGGACCAAACAGGCAAGAACCATACTAGTATCTTGAGTCGGTTTGGTCTCCTACTATGTCCTTGCCTTCAACCTTTTCTCAGTGAGAAGACTTCAGGTGAGCTTCTCCAGGGCTTGTTTTGATTAACTCTAATAAGTAGCCGTTTTATTTACTTATTTATTTATTAAAAATATGGATGTAATTTTTTATTTTTTTTTAAATAAAAGTTAATTTAGTAACCATGTTTGTAAAAGTAGATTATTAACAATGTTGTCAAAATTGTTATTGTATGGCAAATCATATAAGGGTTGAATTGTAACGAATGGCAAATTATATTGTAAATTGTAAGTATTTTTTTTAATGATTTTCTTAAAATTTTGAAAATTTATAATAAATAAACAAATAAAATGAAAATTTGATGATCATCCTTTTGTAATCAACATGCACCTAATAATACTATGTCATGATAATGTTAAACGTTTCCCATCTTTTCCTTTTTTTTTTTCAGATCCATTCCATTCATCAGATTATATACATTCCATTATATATATATATATATATATATATATATATATATATATATATATATATATATATATATATATATAAAGACAAGTTATACATCAATTTAGTGTTTTAACCAGTTAAAAAAAAAAAATCATAAAATACAAGGCTCTGTGATTTAATGTTTAAGACGTCATATATTTTTTAATTTTTTATAAAGAACAAAATAAACTAATTTACTTTTTCTAAACTCTTCTTTTTTCTTTTGAAAGTTTTTTTTTTTCCCTAAATGATTCTTAAAGCCCTCACCAATTTAAAAACATAAAATCAAAATCAAAATCAAATAAAAGTTAAAATAAAAGAAAAAAAGCATAATTTGAATCGTATATTGAAACAGATTTAAATCGTAAAAGTGTAAGATTTAAATCATATAATCATAAAATTCATATAAAAAGAGGTGTGATTCAAATCATTCTGCTTGAGATTCAACTCAAATCATAAACATAAGATTTTAACAACACTGCTCATTAACTTAAGAGCCATGACTAAATCTCTCTCTCTCTCTCTCTCTCTCTCTCTCTCTCTCTCTCTCTCTCTCTCTCTCCACATATTGGATGGCCCATATCACAGGTGGCCCCACCTGATGGATAGTCCACATCGAAGGTGAGCCCCACGTAATGGACAATCCATGTCAAAGTTCAGCCCCTTATGGTGAATGGCCTGTAACCAAGGTCGGCCTTGCATACGATGAAAGCCCACTTTAAAGTTGGGCATGGCATGATGGACGTTCCACATTAAAGGTGGGCCTCGCGTACTGGATGATCCACATCCAATGTCCAACATGATGGATAACTCACATCCAAGGTGGCCATGCATCATGGATAACTGACATCGAAGGTGGACCTGACAAGGTGGATGATCCATATTGAACTTAAGCCCCTCATGATGGATGGTGCACATTGAAAACGAGGCCAAGGTGAGACCAACCTAATGAACAGTCCACATCAAAGGTTGGCTTCACATCACGGACGGTGGATACTAAAATGACCCCACATGAATAAGTAAACGTTGGAAGAGATTTTAATGGAAGATATTTGAAAATGATAGAAAAGAGTAAAAGAAGAGTGAGATTAATAAAAAACATTTAAAAATTACTTATGTGATGTTGAAAACAAAACAAACTTTACTACTTTTTTGCTGATAAGCATACTTATCTATTGGATAAGTAGAAACCAAGATAAGCTACTTGAGGCATACGTAGATTAAGCAAAACAACTTACGAACCAAATGAGCCCCTAATGTATAGCATGAGGGCAACAACAAGCATCATAAAAGATCAAACCATCAATATTAATAGTACCATCGACAAACATACCATGCTATCATTTTAGGGTATGGGCCCAAAAAATGAGGCTGATCCAAGGCTCAAGTGGGCCACACCACAGGAAGCAGTGGTGATAATGATTCTCACCGTTGAAACTTTTCTATTATTTGCCATCCAACCTATTCATAAAGTTATATAAACTTGGATGAAAAGAAAACACAAATATCAGCTCAATCCAAAACTTCTGCTGCCCAAGAAGCTTTCAACTGTAAGAGTTTAATCCCCATTGTGTAGTCCACTTGAGCCTTGGATCTGCGGCATCTGCCTCATTTTGGTTTTATACCCTAAAAATGATTGGGAAAAAATGGATGGACGGTGTGGATAAGACCCATACATCAGGTTCGCCCCTCAAAGCTCCTGCCCGTTGCCAACTGGAGACGGGCAGGGGCAGTACCCAATCCGCGTTCCGTTGAACCAGCGCACTGGGCCCACCGTGATGATGAAATCCTCCGAAATCAGGCCTATCCATTCATTAGGTGGGCCACACAAATGTTACAACCACTTAAAAACCTCCAAATGCTCGTTGTGGACCGCACGATGGTTTTTAATCAGCCTGATTTTGGTGGTCCCAGATTTGCGGTGGGACATGCCACCACGGTGGGCCCACAGCAACCTCCATAAAATAACCACATTCTACAAACGGGGCCACACGTGTACGAGGGAGCCCATCTACAAGGCACCTATGTGCCCAAGTGGCAAGCACGTGCAAGATCCAAGCCGTCGAACAGATGGGTCTCACCATGTCGATGACCATCATCACGTTCGTTTCTAACATCACAGCATAGCCAATGGGCTGATTAAGCTGATCTTTGGGCAGGGGTATTCTACTGAGTGGGACCCATCCATTGATGGCTTGGATCTCAAACACATTTGCCACGTTGGCACACAGGTTGTTGTGTAGATGAGCTGCCTAGTACATGCACGTGCTCTTATATATCAGTCTTATGGCCTGTTTGGACGTCCCCAAAATGAAAATAAAAATGACTACACGACTCAATAGAGCAGGAGCTGTTTTCACATCCACATTGGGTTAGGGTGCGACCAGAGCGGACTGGGTCAGGTTGTGGTTAGCCCACAACAGACCCGACCTCAAGAGGATCCAACCAGAAGTGCCCAACTCAAACCCAACCTGAGTTCCTCTATATATACTCAACCCAAATACATGTGATTGTTCCCAACTTTGACAACCTGACCTAACCCGAACGGAAATTGCTTAACCTGAACCCAACCCCAAGTCAATGGGGTCCAGGTTGACGACCCGAACCCAATGGGCCAGCTTGGTCTATTTGGATGGAGGGAGTCACACCAAAGTCAAATGAAAGCTTCACATTTTCCAGTGGTAGTCTCTTTCCAGTCCCTGTTCCTGCATCCAAACATAGGAAACGAGTTCACTTTTGGAAGTTTGCTGTGCGCATATGCATGTATGATCCTCCTCCTGCACATGCCAGTAAGCATGCCGATACAGCACATGCGGACAAGATACAAGCTTTCCATGAGATGGGCCACATTTCTTAGATCAAAAGGTCCAGATGTTAGAGGATGTTCACTCCTCAGGTCGGGTGGAGTGTGTGAAATAAGTAGGTCTAGCAATTCAATTATTTTACATACCATAGGGGTGGGCTCCTCTGCAAGCATTAGCAGCACCCATGTGATGTATTCACACCATCCAACCCGTCTAGTGGATGTGTCACCTCAGAAAACCTCTAGGACCCAAAATCAGCAAGATTCAAAACCAAGATGGGCCACAGCAAAAGGGAACAAGCTGTTAGGAAACACCCACCCTTGAATTTCACAGGGGCCCCCACCTGCATCACAGAACAGCCTGAACTTTAACATGAACCTTCATCTGGATTGCATAAGGATCAGACGGCATTGATTATATATACACAAGACAGTGGGGCCCCTATGCTAATCAATGGTGGGCGTTCCCTCTCAATACGGCATTCCCTGTGCTGTGGCCCATCTATGCTTTAAATCAGGCTGATTTATCGTCTCTAAAGGTTTTCTGAGGTTGGATTCCATGAGCACATCTCTGTATTACAGCGGTACGGGTAAACACTAGAGCCTAGAACCCACCCAGCCCATGACCCGGCATTATTTTTTGCCAAATGATCTGGACATTGTGGCAATCATCACAGAAAACTTGGATCTTGTACGTGTATGCCACGTTGGAACATGTAATGGCGATTGCATGAGCAGGGTGTACATGCATGTGAGCTTAGCATACCTCCGCTCATAGAATCCGTTTTCACAAGGGGCCATAGCATCATGACCCCTTATTGATCAGAGTATGGCTCACTTGTACCACCATTCCAACAATCATGATAAGCAGTAGAACTTTCTCATCGATTGGAGTTCAAATGCTAGTATGATACATGTTAGGGGAAAGTGTTCAGTATCATACACATTAGTTATATGTTCTGTTATTATTCTTTCTGTCTACGAATATACAGTTATAGATAGTCAAACCTGGTTTCATGTACAGTTCTACCACTACAACCCGCCAACTTGCCAGAGCTCTGCTCGGATGTGACCTGCGAGTGCATTTCCGCCAGCTCTCTTACACGGATTAGAATCGGCATGGGGATGGGCATCGAAGCATGTTTCCGGGACCCGCCAACCTACAGATTTTAACTCATCGAAGGAGAAAGAACAGAACCAAAAAGATGGAATTCAAAGAATGCAGAACCGTGTTTAGTGCACTTGGGAAATGGGGGGGATTGAAGATGATTGAGGGCTTCCCATGCAACTTGGACCAACTCATCAGGTCCTGAGTCAAGTCAGTACTCAATCGGGTCTGGCTGAATTGGGCCTAATTATCGATGCTGACTTGTGGTGTTGGACTGGATCAGACTCAACCAAGTCTGAGTCAACTCAGAAGATCAGCAATCCATGGGTTTCCACACACATTTGCAATATCTGGGACTTTCATCAGGCTGGTCCAATCATCAAGAGGGGCACAACACAATTGCAAGTTGAATATGGAGCATTGACCATTTCTTTCTCAGCCAGCCTAATGAACAGGCTGGCCTGATTTTTCAGGGTTGGAGCATGCTCATGGTGGGCCCTACATGATGAGTGGCCCAGATGTCACAAACATGACATGGAGAAAACTCTCAAATTTCTTTTAAAGCGGGATCTCTTAAGCACTTCCCTGGTGAACTTGGATCAGCATGCCGAACTGTGGCGTTGGGGTGAAAACTTTGATGCTAGCATGCCACTTGCTTCAGTGATTCAATACCAGAGATAGATCAGATCTTGTACAATGCTCAGTCCAGAGCAGCCAGGCATTTCTGCACCAGCAAAGCATCCCGTACTAGTGGGTCCCACCTCTACATGATCAAGACTCTTCATCTGTTGGGTCCCACCTTGGATTGCAAGGACTAACAAACTCCTCCAAACCATCCAGCCATCCTATCAGTAGACCATTCCTTGCCTGTATGGACCTTCAAATGTATTTAAGTTTTTACTATCCATTCATGTAGCAACGATCAGAGGGCAGGGATAAACTGATGGGTGGATGTGCTTCTTTTTCCAACATTGTCCATGCATCAACAGCAGGATCCAACATAATGAATGGTCTGGAACACTGAATGACAGCCAGCACAAAAGTAGGTAAGTTCAGGACGAGCATTGTACATTTCCTAGGACGAGAAAGCGATAGAAACCTTACCCCTTCCGCTGCAGGTGCTTGTGAGAAGCTAGCTCTCAGAAGGTTTCTCCATTTGTCCTATAAAATGAAACAATCACGTGTTGGCATATACTTCACAGCTTTCAGCGATAAACATGTCCCAGCCATTAACGCTTGCCGGGAACCATTTTCCATTACCGGAATTTCCATATCCATTCAAAAGTTGAGAGATGTATCCTCAATTTTCTAGTTTGTGCAAGTGGGCCCACAGTCCAGTGATCCAAGCTCGATGATGCCTCCTTCTAGTCCCACCTTTTGATGTTGGCACGGTTGCTACATTGTCATCTGAATTATCTCCCGATGAATCTAAGCGGGCAGGCTCGTGTTCTTGCTGCCGCTCCCCAGCACATGTTACTATGGCCTCCCCTTCTCTTTCTGTTTCAGCAACAGTCTGGCAGCAAAAAAAAAAAAAAACCAGTTAGCATTCTTGTGCCCTATGCCATCACGTTTATGAAATAGATTACAGTCCTAATCACTCCAAGAGAAAAATAATTGCATGAGAGTGTCATTTGAGACGGGGGATTATAGGGGCCCTGATGGCCCCAGTCCTAACAATGTCCGACCATGGTTTGGTGATAGACCTCTGATCTGATGGGCGATGAGGGATGCCAAGTAAAGGGCCAAAAGTTGGATGACTAGTATCTGGGAAACTCTCAGAGCATCCCCTATCCATAACAGGGCCCGTCAGATTGATGGACTAGATCGTCGAACCATGGGCCCCAATTGTGCGGAATGAGTGGATAAGGTCAGTGTCCATGCCTAATGCATCAGGACCTACAATTCCTCCATATCGGAATGGCTATTGCAGTGTCCTGTAGTTTTCCCTGGATATTGGATCAAATATAGTCCTCAGATTACACTCACACAAAATGAAAGATACACAAAATTCATGTTCTACCTAAAGCATTTACATGGATGTGGCAAAATAAGATTCTAATGGCAGACAATCAGAAGCAGCGTCCAATGGCTGTCCCTAAGATGCACTTCATGTGTAAGAAAAGGAGGGAAAATGCAGACCACCTGTTCCATCACTAGGCTAAGTGGTACGGAATTCCTTAGCGGGCTTGAGATATCATGGACTCCCAATGGATCTCTTGCTAAGTAGATAGACCCTAGCCAGTTTCAATCTGGGAAGGCAATGTGGAAGATGGTGCCTTTTGGGGCCATGCAAGGCCTCCAGAAGGAGAGAAATAGAAGAATCTTCAAGACAAAGTCACGTCGGTTGAACTGATTAAGCACAGAATGACCTCTATGATCATAGATTGGGCACTAATCAGACCAGAATACCAGGGTATTCCACTCAGATCTCTTGAGAGAGTGGAATGTAATATTCCAAGAAGACAGCAGTCTCAGGCAGAAAAGTGCTCTGTGAGTGACACCCACCCGAGTACTAGGGTATTCCCACTCAGATCTCTTGAGAGAATGGAAGTATGGGAAAGGGATCCATTCGTTGTCATCTGTCTTCACCAGTAAGGAAGTTTTGAAAGGAGTCAAGTGGATCACCATCATCATCATCTAAGCCTTATCCTAACTAATTGGGGTTGTCTACATTAATCCTGCTCTGCCATTCCACACTATCCAGTGCCATAACTTCAAGTGGGTCATCATTGTCAAGTGGGTCTAGTAAGATAAGTTGGGGCCTTGGAGGCTAGAATTGTGTAAGGAAGTGATCATGCAATCTTCAACCAGGCCTTGTCCAATATGTTTTGAGGCCATGGAAGCTAAGTTGGGGCCACTTAGACTAGTACTGCGTGGATATTATTATTATTATTATTATTATTATACTGGATCGACTTTGGCCTGAAATATGGCCAATGAGTCAGGCCAGACCTGATTTTGAGGCCCAATTAACAAATAAGCCAGGCACAAGTACCAGGTTTGGCAGAAACATATATGAACATTGGGCTCAAGACCAGGTACAGATATGAACCACCAGAGGACAAAAAGTGGAGAGGCCATGCTCAAGTAGTTAGTTGATTGTGGGGAAGGGAGACCAGTGATACATGTTTACCAAACACCACTCACATCCCAACACTGCACTTTAGCCTAACTATTGTGCATCATTGGCCCTTATATTTTTCTTTGGCATTTTCAAACTCCTCTGTTATTGGTGCCAGATATGGATACATGCCTCTTTTCAAGTGCCACGGCATCATATTTTCACAGTAGCAAACTTAGGTTTGGGACAAGTACCCTGGGTCTTTTAAGTTTCCACAAGCAGCACTTGAACTTCATAGACGAAAAGAGAAGTACTAGCAGTACTAGCTAGAAAAACTTTTGCATCCAGACCTCCCTTTACGTCTGTCCTCGTTTCTTTTTCAAGAAGGGATCTGGTGCTGTATCTAAGTCAATCACAAAGAACCGCATCTCCATAGATTCATGACTCTAGTGGAATACAATTGAGTGGTTACAAAAATGATCAAAATTCAATAAGGAAAGTCCTCCATGGTGGTTAGGATCATCATCAAAAAACCAGTGGCTAGAATCATCTGACAGGCACGGCTTTCAGCATATAGTCCACCCACGTGGAGGCCCAATAGATTAACACTCTGGATCTCACACACATGTGCCACCAAGTGTGCAGACATAGAGGATTACCTACTTATATATTGGCATTTAACTCTCTCTCTCTCTCTCTCTCTCTCTCTCTCTCTCTCTCTCTCTCTCTCTCTCTCTCTCTACGTGTTGTGACCATATTAGTCTTACCAAGGGCAGATCTTGTTGAGGAAGGTTGCTTCCACTTTCACCATCATCATCTTGTCGAGAAGCACAAACATCAAAGGCCTTTTCCACCAATTTGTCTGCCATGTCATGGTAGTTCTGCCCAATAGCAACAGAGATTTTTAATAAGAAAGAGCTAATTCAGTTTATGGAGAAAAAGAAATCAATAACCATTAGGTATCAGATGGGCCCCATAAGGGCTGTGTATACTCTACAAAAGATATAAATATTGCTTACATTCTTATACAGTGGACATACTCAATATCAACAACATATTCATTGTTTTCTCCATGCCATTGAGACTTCTGCAAATTTATAGGACTGACCAAAATAGTGCCATGCAGATCACATGAAAAGTGCAATGAAAAGAATTGTAACGGAAAGCGTGAAAAGTGGTGATAGTTCATTGAACAATCCGTAACATACGATGAAACTTACTATTAAGGAAGAAAACAGTAGAGAATTAGTTCGTGTTGTCAGTTTAGGACATGATGCCTTTTGCAATGGATCTACATATAGAAAGTGCTTTGCATGATCCACACAGAACAAAAAAGGAAGCATGCGAAAAAAAAAAAAAACTTCCTATCTAGAAAGAAACTGGAAAGAGGCTTGTTAGCCCCAGATAATTTATCGCACTTTTTGGGAAACACGGGAAAACATTGGGAAAATGGTTGAATTTTTCAATGAAACTTCAAGGATTGTTAGAAAAGACCTAAATACACACTTTTAAATCATAACATCTTAAAAAAAAGAAGTGCACATAATAGGTTTCCTTTGTATAGGGTCCTAAGCTATGCATTGTCTGAGTAAACTAATGCAACTATATTCCTTTTTGAATGCATAACATTTAGAGTGCATGTGATGATCATTTCATCAAACACTCTTAAATACTTAGAAATTAGTCTCAGTTGACAGCTGGTTGAAGGAAAGTTTCGTAAAAAAAATAATATTAAAAATATATATATATATTAATTAAAAAATAATTTTTATTTCCAAAAATTGACAAGGACTTAACAAATTAGTAGATCAGCCCTCATACATGCTTGATTTCATGTTTGGAGTGCAATATTGCAAGCATTTTGGAAAATTTTGAAATTTTCCCAAATAGAAATTGGGGAAATTTCGAATTTTCCCCAAATCGGACCACCTACACTCAAATTTGGAAATTAGAATGTATGTGATGATTATTTCATCAAATACTCCTAATTACTTCGATATTAATCTCAATTGGCAGCTGATTGAACAAAAATTTAGAAGAAAAAATAAAATAAAATTGGAGACAATGATGAACCAATGGATATCGAAATCAAAGCTCCAGCTCCTTGATTTTTCATGCAAAACATAATTTCAACAAAACAAAAAAGATCAAAAATTGAAAATGCTCACCAGATCGAACATATGGGATATATCAGCACTACCTATGCGTTTCGTATCGCACATGTGGGATACAAGATATATCGTGGGATATATCGGCTGATATTGTCGATATTTAAAACATTGGTTAGCCCCTAACTCACATCTCTATACATAATTCATGTTTCAACCTGGCAAGTGTGTGGTACACACAAGGACATCTATGCAGTGTCCTAAGGTGGCCCCCACCGTGAAGATGATCATACACAAAAATCAGGCTGGTCAAGTGATGCTCTGGGTCATCTATCCACCAAAAGGCTCCCAAGATCCGACCCACAAGTCTTATGCTTAAACAGTGGACACCCGACTTATGGACCCAACAAGATCAATCAGATATGGTTCTTAGCAGTCTGCAAGGACTATGGGGCCTATGAGTCTAATCGGATGGGTCTATTGAAAGAAATAATTGGACTGTGGGGCCCACGAGTCCGACTGTAAGTGAAACTGCCCTAGTAACTGTCTACTTTCAGCTTATTACAATTACATAAACCCACCAAAGCCCTATTAGGGTTTTTCATAATAGCCCACAATGCCATATAGTTGGAGTATTTTTTGGCATGTAAGTGGTATGCGGAGTTACTGGAGTCTTATTCAGATAGATTCTATTGGTTAGTTTCCTTAATTGATTTTTTTTGTGCAAGGATGCAAGTAGCTAGTTATTTAAAACTGGGACGCATGTAAGGAACTGCTATATAAACATAACCCCTACGTTTGGACTAGAGAATAATGATATTTTTTTATTATACAATTATGTGGGTATTTTCTTCTGTCCTTGCTCAGAAGATTCAGTTATTCTTCTTCTTGCTCGGGTAGAATTCCTCACTAGAATTCTTTCAGATAATTAGTCCCCCTTTGCACTCTTGTTGGAGGGTTTCATCCTTCTCTTTTTCTTTTCTTTTTTTCTTCTTTGTTTTTAACCAATAAACTAGTTGGGTTTCATCCTTTTCTTTCTAGTTAGATAAACTCGAAGTCCGCCGGAATATACTTGCAATGTCCATTTATTGGGTTCAATTTTCAATTTTTGGCATCTAAAGGAGAAGATTGAAGGCTCAAATTGGCAAATGCAATGATCCTTGTACTTGCAATTCGATTGCCTCAAATTGTTCCACCATCTACTCATCAGGTAACATCTATACCAAAATGAATGGACGTAAAAATACGTGTGGCCTGCCAGATGAATGGACCGCCTCATTTTGTGCATATTAATCTCCATGGTTGGGGTCACCTTATGGACCAGTTGGATGTCATATCCACTTACCAGTGCGTGTACAAAACACACAACACAAGTTTACACTTTATTGGAATTCAATTCGGTGCTGCATACAAAAGCACCCTTATTTTCAGTTAGTTAAGGTGATTGCTCACAGAATGCCACATATGGCATAACTACTATATGGTCGCAGGCTCACACACTTCCTACAGACTATAAAAGAACAAAGCTAAAAAAACAACAAATATCCTTTTATAATAAATCAAAGAGTGATATAACCCAATCCCAGTAAGCACGTTTTGTACAAGAAAGAAAAAGAAAAAAGATATCTAAAGTCAAAGATGCCCACACTTTAATTGAAAAAGTACAGCCAATCAAAATTCTACTAAACATACCACTGAATGAATGACAGTGAATAAAATAAATAAAATCATCTGAAGATGACGACATCAGCATTTGATGAAAAGTGACCAGAAAATCTTTTAAATGGCTAAGAATGAGAATGGTTTTGCATGGGTAATTTGTATCATTCTGCTAAAGCAGTCACTAAAAACAGGATTATGCAAAAATTGCAATCAGAAATATATATTTATTGACTAGATTTTATAATCAAACATACCATTAGAGCCCTAAAATTTTCTCTAGGGCGCCCTCTTCGCACCCTAGAAACATATGGGATTTGAACACCGCATCCTCCAAGAGAGTCCTGCCTAGTGACAAAAGCTGTTCTAGCCAAACCAACATCTTGGACAAGTCTGATCCGTGATTTTGGAGAGGACCGACCATGTTCCAAACATTTAACAGAAGAAATCAGTCTCCCGCTGCACTCTCTGGTCTCAACTTCTGATAATTCTTCGATGTACCGTCTAGTTGGCTTTCTAACTCTCTTGGCTGTAGACTGCTCCATATGGAGATCTTCACTCTGTGTCAGGATCTGTTTTAGGTTCTCTGAATCTCTTCACTGATGAAACATGTTGGTCTTCCATTTGGTTAGTCAGGAACGTTGCTGGGCCCCCGACATCATCATATATTCCTCTGATAGTTTGATCCGAGAGCTGAGAATCATCTGAGCATTTATTGCCATCCATCCCACAGTGCGATTCTTCTTTGGCTTTCTCACGGACTAATGTTTTGCCTTTGATTATAAAATTCGTAGTTGAAACATCACAAGAATTAGTCAACCCCATCGCAATTCTCCGTTTAAGCCACAGCTTGTCCTTGGCAGACGTTTCTCACCCAAAGGTCGCTCTGAAAGTTTCATGAAGCTCTCTTATTGAGAGATTATCCAAGCAGATGATTTCCCCTTTTATAGTGGAAAAATCAGGTATGGAACTGGTCCCAGTGTCAGAAACCGATTTGCAACTAATTGGTTCATCTGTTGGTTTCGGGCATGCCATGCTACTCGCTAATTCAGTAGCATCATCACTGCTTAGTCTGCGTGATGTAGGAAGACTAGTTTCCCGCGGAGCATTTTCAGCATGGAGCTTCTCATCACTAGATGGCAACTGCTCTTGTTGATCAGAAGACCGGCCATCTATATTCATGTACTTGGAAGAGTGATCAGGAGACTCACATGATAATCAGAGCCTTTCTTCTTGTTTAACCTTTTGCAGCATCTCCTCAATATACTGCAAGAGAGTATAAAATGGCAGGGGTTCAGAAACATAGATAGAGGGCATTCCAATGCAACACATATTGGCAAAAGTATGTGTTCAAACCCCTCAGTTTAACTAAATAAATACAAAATGGACAAAAAAAAAAAAAAAACCATGGCAGAAGAAATGTAGGCTATCAAAAGCTCCTGGCAGATTATAATGAGAAAGAATTAAAACATTTAAAAAGATCAACAAGGATATCGATGTATAGAAAGAAAATGAACTTAGCAAATCCAATAATGAGAAAGTATATAGGTTAATAGCAAGTCAATCAAACAAGAACTAGAAATTCTTCACCATAACAAAATTAACAGGGCATCTCTCTAAATGAGTTGTAAGCATGTTCTTCTAACGATACAAAAGCAAGTGAAGCGGTGCATGCAAATGCACAACCTGAGTTAAATGGATCCAAAAGTAGGAGCAATTTCCTTGCAACTAATGGAACAATCAAGTTACTGGAATTTGCAATGAATCTCAAAAAAGAAAAATATTCCAACAACACAATGATTTATTCACTAAGTGGAGCCAAAGTAAATTCCAGTGCTATGATGCAAAATTTTCGAGCTTTAGGGACAGAGTAGATACACATTTTAATGCTGAGTTAGATGGATTTAACCTTAGATATTGTGGTTGAAATAAAAATTGCAATGGAAACTTGTTTCCAGTAGCACATCATACAGATTCCAAAAATCTTTCAAAACAAAGACAATAGGCACTTAGGCCATTCAAAATCTAAACAAAAAGAAGAAAGAAAGAAAGAAAGAAAAAATATTGTGCTTCATAAGCAATGAATATTGGTTAGGAAAGAAGAGATGGAAGCTAGCCTTCCTCGCTGGGTATTGGTCCCTTTGGCTTGAAAGGAATAGACGATGCTTTGAGGATAAGTCCTCTTCCTTGGGTGGGATTTGTATAGTAGTATTGGGCTCCTTGAGCCTCGGGTGGGGTTTCTGAGTTCAGGGAACTCTTTGTAGTTTGTAGTGTGTTTTCCTTTCTGTTCTGCTTTTTGTTTCTGTTTTTGTTTGTTCTCTTTCTCTGTTCAGTATAATTTCACCTTTCCAAAAAAGAAAAAAGAACATGTTGCGTTTGTCTAGAAATGTGGGAATCATGGAGTCAACAATACATGGTACATGGTGTTGTTTGATGAATAATACGGGGCAGAAGGCAATAATAATTTCATGAACAAATAAACAACATCTAGATCAAAGAACATGATGAATCGATACTATCTCCACATATATTAAATATAATGGGTTTTGCTAGCATCCCCTTACCAACATCCCCGTAGCATTTTGCAGACATACAGATGTCCAATCATCAATAGAGACGGTTAATTCAATAGTACCATTGGGAGCAGCCATAGTGCAAGAATCATACGATCGGATGATCGTAACCCTTTGCATGTGGTCAATTTGTTACAACCATCCACTGTTTACGAGCCATAGACCACACGGTTAGGATCATAAGACCAAAGTGCTAGTTTGGAATCATACGCAATACAAAGTGGGATCTATTGAATAGATGTTTCAAGATGTTTGATTGGACCTATTTTGCTTCTCCGCTCAATCTTGACTCTCCATTTTCTATGCTATTGAATGAATGAACGGTACAAATGCTAATGCTCCCATTTGTGTGTGCACGTCTGTGTTTGGGGGGGTGGGTTTATAACATGTTCGCAAAAACCTCTGCGTGTGTGTGTGTGTGTGTGTGTGTGTGTGTGTGATTCTCAGTAATTTAGTAGCAGTTTATCACCATGAAACCTGAAGATAAGCCACAAAGTAGCCACGGGATTAGATGCAAAAAGTTCTTCCAGAGGTAATCAAGCAGAAAAACAAATGCAGCAGTCAATTAAAAATAAGTGCGCACATAAAGGTGGACTTCCAGTAACGCACCTCAAGCCAAGCATTCAACTTCCAACCGCTGCCTTCCGTATTCTCAGATTTTGATAACCCTGGCATATCTAGCTCATTTAGAAATGTACTTTTGTTACAATCATGTGCGCAACGTGGAAAACAAAGACAGTCTAAAAGTTAACAAACATATTAAGATAGAAATATTTGGAAACTCAAACCAAATATCAACTTCAAGTTCAAATGTATAGTCAGGTGCAGAAGCAAGCCTTTGAGACCAGAAAAGAAGTATAAGATGGACAAAATTGAGCCCATATTTAGCAACATATGTGACAAGGCCATTTAAAAGAAATTTCCATGACCAACATACATATCAGTCACCTGGGGGGCACCCATCGACACCCATATTTGGAGAAAACCTTCGTGTATCCTTTATTCTTGTGATTAGAAGTTGTATGGTTCTAACTATTTTGAGATATATACACACATATGTATGTATGCATATAGATTTTCCTATACTTTATGCATTCGTGGCCTAAAATCTATATAACAATAAATGTTTTGACTTTTTACATTGTCATTTATCTTTACGAATGAGTCAATGTGTCACCTTTTAAGGGCTCCCTGTCTGTCAGCTCATGTCCATGCTCGAGTCATTGAGGTAACAACATTATTGGAACAAGATAAGCTTCTATGACTCAGCCAGTGGCATGGAAAGGAAGGGGTAAAATGGACTGAATTACATCCATATAATGCTTTTCCTAACAGATGCCAATTCCAGAAACCCAAAAGCTACGCAGCCACTTCATCATTGGCCACTTCCAGTTCAGTACAACGGCACAAATTTGACTTTCCTCCTCAGGAAGTCCCTCAATGCCATTCTTCTATTGGGATTACCCAATAGTTCAACGTTCTATGAAACAATGTTCATTCTCTATCTCTTACCCAAATTGCCCCCTTTCCCTCTTTTTATCCTGATTTCTTGATTTATCATAATTCATGAGACCAGATATTGCATTCTCTCCTTTCTTTTTGTTGAACATTGGGTATAATATCAAGAAACCGGCCGAAGCCAAAAATATACAAATGAACAAAGAGAACGAAAGATACAAATCAAACCAACACTCTGGAAAGAAAGAAAGAAAGGAAAAAACAAAAAAAAAAAAACAGATAATTACGACTCAAACCAACTCTCTAGAAAGCACTCAGCCGCCTTTGACACCAACGCCCACTCCATAACATTCCTTTTAGCCCTATTGAACGAACACCTCTGAGACTCGCCCTGATCGGTTCCTACAACATAGGTTGTACCTTCCTAGCCATATCAACCAAAATCCCACGAGTAGAAAAAGCTGCCAAACTTCTGTCTCTCTTTTTCCATATGTTCCCTAATGCCACGTAAAGAAGAAATGCGCGACCAAACATGGTGAGACAAGCAATTCCAAATAATTTGAAGAAGCCTTACCAAACTGCTCTTGTGAAAGCAGCAACCTCTGATGGAGTGCCATATCACCAAACATGCACTTGACTGACTGATTTCATCACTCCTCAACCCTCTGGAAAGCATCCTGAAGAAAGACGAAACTGAAAATTTTCCCGACTTTTCTTTTCACCAAAGGAGCAAATCCAATTCGCTCAACACTGGACGAATCTTGAACAAAAGCTTTTGCAAGTAAACAAACTCCTCAAATTCGGCATCATATTAGTTCTGCCTGCACGACAAAGACCAAACAATTTCCTTGCCTCTCATATCAAAACAATTTTGACTCCACCACCACTCTCGCTAACCTAGGAAAGGCCTCACTCAATTTTTGATCCCCAACCCATCTCTCTCTCTCTCTCTCTCTCTCTCTCTCTCTCTCTCTCTCTCTCTCTCTCTCTCTCTCTCTCATCTATCCACATATTGGATGGCCCATATCACAGGTGGCCCCACCTGATGGACAGTCCACATCGAAGGTGAGCCCCATGTAATGGACAATCCATGTCAAAGTTCAGCCCCTTATGGTGAATGGCCTATAACCAAGGTCGGCCTTGCATATGATGGAGGCCCACTTTGAAGTTGGGCATTGCATGATGGACAGTCCACATTAAAGGTGGGCCTCGCGTACTGGATGATCCACATCCAATGTCCAACATGATGGATAACTCACATCCAAGGTGGCCATGCATCATGGATAACTGACATCGAAGGTGGACCTTACAAGGTGGATGATCCATATTGAACTTAAGCCCCTCATGATGGATGGTGCACATTGAAAACGAGGCCGGGGTGGGACCAACCTAATGAACAGTCCACATCAAAGGTTGGCTTCACATCACGGACGGTGGATACTAAAAGGACCCCACATGAATAAGTAAAAGTTGGAAGAGATTTTAATGGAAGAGATTTGAAAATGATATAAAAGAGTGAAAGAGGAGTGAGATTAATGAAAAACATTTAAAAATTACTTATGTGATGTTGGAAACAAAACAAACTTTACTACTTTTTTGCTGACAAGCATATTGTTTACCAAACATACTTATCTATTGGATAAGTAGAAACCAAGATAAGCTACTTGAGGCATACGTAGATTAAGCAAAACAACTTACGAACCAAATGAGCCCCTAATGTCTAGCATGAGGGCAACAACAAGCATCATAGAAGATCAAACCATCAATATTAATAGTACCATCGACAAACATACCATGCTAGCATCTAGGTTGGTGTGGTTTTCTCTTATGTCTCCCCTTCGACCTTTCTTCAATACAAAGATTTCCCTAACATCCAACTCGACAACTGCAATGGGGTGAGCTCCATGTGAGCACTAAGAACCACGGCAACTATATTAGCATCTTGAGTTGGTTTGATTTCATCTGATGTCTCACCTTCAACCTTCTTCAACACAAAGACCCTCATTCTCCTCTCTCTCTCATCAACCCATGTGAACTTCTCTAACATCTTGCTTGACAGCAACAACAGGTGTGGATTGCATGTGAGCCTCGTGCGAGATAGCTATTATGGTAATGTTACCACCAACAACTATACCGGCATCTTGAGTTCGTTTGGTTTCCTATGTTGTCGCACTTTAACCTCTCTTCAAATGAACTTCTCTAATGTCCGACACAACAACAGAGATATGTGCAGGTGCAGGTTGAATGTGGGCATCATCCATTCTTTTAGCAATGGTACTATTGACAACTTCTCTAACATCTTGCTTGACAGCAACAGGTGTGGATTGCATGCAAGCATCGTGCGAGATAGCTATTATGGTAATGTTACCACCAACAACTATACCGGCATCTTGAGTTTGCTTGGTTACCTATGTTGTCTCACTTCAACCTCTCTTCACATGAACTTCTCTAATGTCCAACACAACAACAGCAACAGGTGCAGGTGCAGGTGCAGGTTGAATGTGGGCATCATCCATTCTTTTAGCAATGGTACTATTGACAACTATGGCATCTTGGGTTGGGTTGGTTTCCTCCAATTTCTCACTTCAACCTTTCTTCAATATGAAGGCTTCATATGAACTTCCCAAACACACGTCTTGAGAGATGCATTGGCTTCCTCCAATGTCTCGTATTCAACCTTCCTTCAACAAACAAACTTCCTCCTTGTCAACAAAGCCTAAACCTTAATATCTGTAAAGGCCAATTTGGATTGCAAATTATATCAATAATGTATTATAAAAGTGCAATGATAAAAAATTCCTTTACCTATCTCCTGAAAGCATTGCATTTGACTGACAATTCCATGTTTGGTTTATCATGGTAAAATTGTAGTGATGATACTTTTCCATTACTTCAACGTCAAATCTTCAAATCCGTAAATTGATGCACGTGTTTAGGTTCGAGATTTCCATTGCAATGCAATGTAAAATTGTAATGATTACAAACTCATCTCCTAATACATCTGCATTTGACCACCAATTCGTGCGTTTCGTTTATCATGGTAAAATGATAACAATGTTGCTTTTATAGTACATTACTAATGTAATTCACAATCCAAACAAGCCCCAACCAATATAATACCTGCATTCTGGAACGGATTGCCTTCCTCCCATGTTTCTTACTTTCAACCTTTTCCACTGGAGTTGCTCCTCTACTAGGAAGTGATTCTCTTGTGACGACGCGGCTGCTTGGAAAATGTGAAATAGCAATGGCTCGGAGATGGGGTTCTTGCAATGAAGCACCAATACTAGCCAGCATACCATCAACATCGATGCTGTCATTTCTCCTGTTGTGAAAACATTGGATTTACTAACATTTCTAGCATTGAGAGACGGTTTGCTTTTCATCTAACCGTCAATCCTTGGGTTACCATTGGCAGAAGACATGGGCCCCACGTGAAGAATCATGGAACATTCTGTGTTTTATGCAACGCCCATTGTTAAAAGCGTGGAAGCGGGCCTTATCACTTTGAAATCCAGCTGTATCCTGGGGACTTCATCATTCCTCTCTCCCTCATCATATTCCTCACCCTTGCCGCTTCATTCCATCTGTTCAAGGATGCGTAAATGTTTGATAAAAGAACATAGTTCCCAGTATTCTCGGGCTCAATTTTGAACAGATGCTGGGCAGCAATTTCACCCAGTTTCGCATTGCAGTGCACCCTGCAAGCTCCTAACAAAGCACCCCATACACCCGCATCGGGTGCACCGGTCATGCTCTCGATTAGCTTGTGGGCCTCTTCGAGCTCCCCAGCTCGCCCAAGAAGGTCCACCATGCACGCGTAGTGCTCAGTTAGTGGGACGATCCCATATGTCTGTGTCATCAGCTTGAAGTACTTGCACCCCTCGTCGAGCATGCCCACGTAGCTACATGCATTGAGGACACCGACGAAGGTGATTTGGTTGGGTGCAATTCCTTCCTTTTGCATCCTTTCAAAGAACTCTAGAGCTTCTTGGCCCCGCCCATGATCGGCGAGGCCGGTGATCAATGCAGTGTAGGAGATTACATCTTTCTTAGGCATTTTGTAAAATATCCGGCATGCTTGGTCTATGCTCCCACATTTCGAGTGCATATGGACCAGGGCATTGGCTGCGACAAGCGTGAGTTCAGCACATCTCTCTTCCATATGTTCTGCCACTGAATCCGCCATGTCAGCATCCCCAAGCTGTGTGCAAGCGGAGATCACTGCCACCATTGCCACCTCATTGGCATCCACATTTGCACCCCTCATCTCCTTATACGTCTCTATTGCTTCTTTTGAGAACCCATTCTGCGCATAGCACGCGATCATGGCCGCCCAGGAAGTGGAGTCAAGTGCAAGTGCTCCGTCAAACACACGACGGGCACCTTCCACATCTCCACATTTCCCATACCCCGCAATCATAGCCGTCCATGACACTGCATTTTTCTCCGGCATTTTATCGAACAGATCTCTGGCGGCACCAACATCCCCCAAATTCGCGTACCCAGCAACCATAGCAGTCCAAGAAACAACATTCCGCTCCGGCATTTCATCAAACACTTGTCTCGCATCTTCCATCAGGCCCACCTTCGCATAACCCGAAACCATTGCCGTCCAAGAAACAACATCTCTCTCAGACATTGCATCGAACACCTCACGTGCATCATCGACGACACCGCATTTCGCATACATATCCAAAAGCACCGTCTGCACGATCTTATTGCAAGACAACCCTGATTTGATTACTCGATCGTGAATCTGTTGCCCTTCTTTCATCGCAGGCAAACGGGCACAGGCCGTCAGCACAGACGAGAAGGTGAAGGCAGTGGGTGGAACGTCGCTCCGGTGCATTTTAGTGTAAATGGACAGGGACTGGCTAAATTGCCCATGGAGGGAGTGGGACCGGATGAGGGAGGTCCAGAGGAACTGGTTTTGGCAGTGGGGAATTTGATCGAACACATGGCGAGCATAGGAGAGGTGATGGGGGAATCTGAGAATTTGGGTGGTGAGCGAGAGGAGGAGATGGTGGGTTTGGTGGGGCCCACTTGAGATGCGGAGGATGCGAGCGTGAGTCTGCTTGAGGTGTTTGATGGTTTTGCTGATTTGGAGGCAGAAGCTAAGGGCGGGCTGTGTGTTGTAAGAATATTGGGAAGAGGAAGAGAGAAGGGATTTGATTGCCATGGACAAGAATCTCACCGTTCATCAGCATGGGACCCACCCTGATGGAAAATGGATTACGCACTACCCCAATCAGGTGATCTTAACCGTCCGATCGGAGGCTTTTGACAGCAGATGTATAATAAGCGATTTGACGGCCGGGCTGCCTCTGCTATCTTAGGATTTTTAGAGAGAGAGAGGGAGGGAGGGAGAGAGAGCTGCGACAATGGTGGCGGGAAAGAAGGCCAAGAAGACTCATGAGAGCATCAACAATCGGGTGGCTCTTGTGATGAAGAGCGGCAAGTACACTCTCGGTTACAAGACCGTCCTCAGGTCCCTTCGCAGCTCCAAAGGTAAGTTGATCATCATTGCAAACAACTGCCCTCCACTTAGGTAATCTGAGATCAAGCACTATGCGATGTTGGCAAAGGTTGGAGTTCACCACTTTAATGGGAATAATGTGGATTTGGGCACTGCTTGCGGCAAATATTTTCGGGTGTGCTGCCTCGGCATCATTGATCCAGGTGACTCGGATATCATCAAGAGCTTGCCCGGGGAGCAGTGATTTAGAGAGAGAGTAAAATTCTAATTTTAATGGCTGGTTTTACAGGGGTCTGTTTGTCATAGAGGCCCTTTCAGTATAATGTGAATTTTCTTGTTAGAAGCCAAAATAATAATAATAAGCGGTTTGACAGCCGTTCCTACTTTCTCAAAACGATGACAGGCTTCCAACCTTAGTCAATTGGTCGGTGACCAAACACCACCGACATCCCTACTAACCAGACTCTAGGAGATGGGCCATCGTGATGTATATGCTTTATATCCACGCCATTCATCTGTTTTGCCAGCCCATTTTAGTGCATGACCCTGAACTTGAATCATATCTAAAGTTCAATTCAACTACACCATTGGAAAGAGTCCGGATAATGACATCCACAGTTGAAACCTTAGTAGACCCCACTGATGTTTATTTATCATCCAACGTATTCATAAGGTCACACTTACCTAAAATTCAAGCGGGCCACACTAGAGAAAAACAAAGGATGGAAATGCTAATTGTAGAAATGTAATGTTTTTTGTTTCTTATAGGATTGCTCTTATAAGTTTCGAAATTATTTAATCATGTGATCGCATATAGAAATAAGTCAGTGCAACATATGTATGTAATGGATGTTACAATATTTCATATTGGTATCAGGTTGTTTGTTGGGCATATTATGAGAAATTCACATTCGTAAATGACCTCATCTATCTTCCCTTCCTCGTATTGGAATCCCATGCAATACCTCTCAAGCCTGTGGAACCCACCATGTTGTATAGGTAAAAAATCCACTGTATTGGGTTCTATCCTCAATGTTAGGACTTAAGACAAAATCATTTAGATTCACAAATTAGATGGGCCACTGGATGGAACAATAAGGATGGGAAAGCAACCATATAAGATTGTGGTTAGGGTTATAATGGTTAGAGTTGTACATGAGTTGAATTGAGTTGAGCTTAGCACAGCTTGACTTGGCTCGGCTAGTATTTGACCCCAACTCAAGCTCGGCTCGGCTCAATACTTGAGCATGACTGGCCAACTCAACTCGGTTCGATCAACAGCTCGGGCTAGTTCAAATCAAGTTCAAGCATACGCGATATTTTCTCAAAAATAGGGAGTGTACCTTCAATTTTCACAATATACAAAACAACAACATCAATTGACAAGTACTTCATCAAACACTCGATAGGCATCATCAAAATCAAAATACCAAAATAATTTTATTATGTAAAATTATTATTTTTTCTTGTAGCGATTTGTTTTGTATCATACCTTCTTTGCCACCAACCGATCCTGCGGAAAATGTATGCATCCAAAACAACGCTTCATTGAGTCATTCTATCAAACACTTGGTGAGCAATGTTAATATCAAAATAACCAAGTCACCGAATTGATTTGATCTAAGTTCGATTCGAGTTGAGGTTCGATCCGAGTTGATTTGAGCTCAGACAAGCTAGAACTCGACTCAAAAAATTTTCGAGCTCCAAAAATCAACTTGACTTGGCTCGAATTCAATTTCGAACCGAGTCGAATCAAGCTTTTTCGAGTCAAGTGAGTTATCCAAACTAACTTGGTTTGTGTACAGCTCTAATCATGTTACGTATCTTTCTTAAACCCATTAATCATATGCAAATCACCACGATGAAGAGAATATACAAAAATCAGCATGATAAAAAACTCAAGCAAGCTACATGGGGTGAACCTAGCAGTTTTTGGAGCAATTTTACATTGCGCCTAACTTTCCAATGGTATAGCCGAAAATAATGGTTTTCATATGTTGGAAGAAGTGGATTTCACACACACAACCTGGCAGACCCATGGGTGGTTTACCCATTGCATATAAAATGGGTGTTTCAAGCGACATCTTCCAATGATATGAACCTTATCTAAGATGGGTCTCCCTTTTTATGGTGGATGCAGGCTAAATAATTCATAAATTGAATTATTTCAAACCTTTGATGATTTGGTTATCTTGCTTTGAATATTGATTGTCATTGAGAACTACATATATTTGAAGGTTGATATATACAATTTTAGGTGTTTTTTTCTTTCTTTATGTCTTTCACATAAATGGTTTGAAACATCTAAAACCACAATCACCGGCCGATATTGCCTAATCATGCTTTCTAAGAGAATGTCAGTTATTAGCTAGGAGGTGTCATCATTCCTAGCTCTTTTCATAATAGCCATTATTGACCATAGTCTATCAAATCAAATATTATATACACAATGTGCATGAAGTAAGATTCTTATCAGGTGGGCTACACATGATCATTAGATTTGACCGTTGGATTATTCAAATTGAGCGATTCAGTGGCACTCACTTCAGTTGTGATCATTATAAATAAGTTTTGAGACAGGACGCTTAAATCGTGGTCCCTATACTCAGTTATTAGGCCAGATATGGAAACCTATGACATGGAGACCTTAGAGGAAGAAGTGTAATGGGCAAGCTTCTAGTCTTTTTCTCTATATATTGATATTTTGGTCCCCTCACCAACACAAGTGAGAAAATTATAATCTTATTGAAGGTTCTCCTAAGGGTGTAAGGTGCCGAAGATCAAGATTCCTATCAGCATAATGTCTTCTCAATTCAATACGCTTTTAGGTTATGGTTTTGAATCTCTATTATTAATGCATAGACGATCTGCCAATTCTACAATACAGGTATAATACATGATTGTCGAAAAGCCTATTAGTAAAACATGCTAATGCGCTCATACATTTTTCAACAATTGCCTAACTGCTAAAAAGCCTGTTAGCAAAAATTGCTAGTGTGCTCGTACATTTTTCAACAATTCATGAGCTATTCCTTAAAAGCTCCTAGCTGAGTAGCCCTAACTTAAGGGCATGCTTTTTTGTTTCAAAGCTGGTTTAGAAAGTCACAAGTCTGTAGGTTTTCAAAAGCTGATCGTAGCAGATTACATAAACCGACACAGGTGGTGTGTTAATGTGACAAAGTTATGTGGTCGTTACCATGATGTGTAATGGTATGTTATTTTCATTTTGCCATGTCATTTTATGGCGTGAGTCTAAAATAAGATAGATCCAAGCCTCAATCAGACCACACCACAAAAAGCATTGGGGAAAGTTTCAACAGTGAGTTGCATTATCTTCGCTCTTTCTGTGCTGTAGTTCACTTGAACTTTGGATCAACTTCTATCTATCTTTGGGCTTAGACACTGAAATGATCCCGAAAAATGGATGGACAGTGTGTATGTAACACATACATCACGACGGGGATCATAGAAGGCTGCCACGTCAACCCACCATGCAATCCATGTCCGTACTGACCCCTATGCCAGTACGGATTTAGCTACTAATCGATGCGCCGTGGCCATCATGATTTTTGTGTTTTATCCACACGGTCCATCGATATTTTCAGCTCATTCTAGATGATGACCACAAAAATGAGGCAGATCCAAATCTCAGGTGGACCACACCGTATGAAAATAGTGATGATTGAATGCCCACCATTAAAAATTTCCAATGCTCAATGTAATGTTTATTTGCGATCAAACCTGTTGATTAGGTCACACAGACCTAGATGAAAGAAAAAACATCATCCTGATCCAAAATTCTGTGGCCCCTAAGAATTTTTATGGTGGGCGTTCAATCAACATCGTTTCCCGTGATGTGGTCCACCTAAGATTTGGATCTATCTATTTTTTTTTGGATCACGCCTTAAAATGATCTGAAAAAATAGATAGACGGCGTGGATAAAACATATACATTATGTTGGGGCCCACATGACACCGTCCAGTAGCGACGTCGGTATTGGCGAGGTAAGTATGCAATCCGCGTCCATTGAAAATATAATCCATATCCAACGTATTGTAATAAGCTATGGATGTTATGCAATTGCTTAGAAATTGCACACGTGGCATAAAAGTAATCAAATCAAACCGTCCAAATTATGATATCAAGTGTGCATTTACCATGACCCAAAAATCAAGCTTATTTGATAATATTACTATCGGCTCCGCAGACTCTTTATCGAACGGTTAAAAACGAAAATATCCAACGGTCCTATGCCCTCAAACAAGTGTACATTAATCAGAGTTTAGGATCATTCATCCAATCTGATCTTGATATTATGTATTGATGCCAGTGGGATACACAATCTAGACGGTTTATCTGTGTCAATATATCCCACGTGTACGATTTCTGAGTACCTGCGTATCAAGCATCTTACGCAGCCCGAGTACCATATAACTGATTACTCTGTCTCTGTCAGAAGCCGTACGCCCATTCGTTCCAGAATCCAGATCAAGATCCAGAGGAAAAACAAGAGGTAAATGTTAAACGCATGCATACATACATACATACATACAGCATTCATGGAATGATCGTATACGTCTTTGTGGGGCCACCCATGATATTTATATAGTAGAATCCAAACCGTGAATCTGGTGCTGCTCCTCATTTTCACTGTACATCTCCAGAACCATCCGATCCCAGACTCAGGTGAGAGTCAACGCTGGTAGCAATATACGATACATACATATATACATACGTACGTATTTCTCATTATACAATACATACATATATAAGTACGTACGTATTTCTCACTACACCCACAACAAACCCGCCTTTCTTCCTACCGTCGCGCTTTTCCGGAAGGGAGACAAATAACCATCACCCCAGGCGCACGTTAGATACGTCCCTTCCTTCGAAACCCGCCTTTCTTCCTACCGTCGCGCTTCTCCGGAAGGGAGAAAAATAACCTTCACACCAGGCGCACGTTAGATACAACCCTTCTACTCGAAAACCTCTTTCAGAGAAATGAAATCGCCCTTCAAAAAGCTCCTGAAACTCCGATCTCCTCTGACCGAAAAACCACCAGATTTCCCCAAACTACCCTCCATGAATACCCAAAATACCCTTCCTATCCCCACCCTCTCTATTTCCCTCGCTTCCCAAAATGCCCTCACTCAATTCCTGAAATCCCATCTCACTTCCCCCATCACTCCATCCCAGCTCCTCTCCTTCCTGCGAACCAAACTCCATCATCACCCTACATTCACACAATTCGATTTCCACATCTTCCGGTGGGCCGCTTTGATTGATGACTCCTTCCGCCACGATCACTCCACCTACGAGTGGATGGCCCGCACCCTCGCCATCACTGATCGCTTCGATGATCTCAATTCCCTCCTCCAGACCGTCCTCTCCGATCCCTGCCCGTGCTCTGATGGCACTATCTTTGCCTGCCCACGCATTGAGCCCATCTTCCGGTTTGCCCTCAATTCTTTTGTCCGGGTGGGCCGACTCAATGATGCCATTGCTGCCTTTGAATCCATGAAGAGATCCATTGATGGGAAGCCTAATATAGTCCTATACAACATTTTAATAAACGGGTTTGTTAAACATCAGAATCATGAAAAAGCCCTCGAGTTGTATCGGAAGATGGTGAAGGATGGCGTGAGACCGGATGTGTTCACGTTCAATATTTTGATTGGGAGTTGCTGTCGGAATTTGAATTCCGATTCGGCCCTGGGTCTGTTTCGGGAAATGCGGATCAGAGGTTGTAATCCAAATGTGGTTAGTTTCAACACGTTGATTCGGGGTTGTTTTAGAGAAGGGAAGGTTGAGAAGGGCATTGGGATCGCCCATGAAATGCTCGATTTGGGTTGTGGGTTTTCGGTTGCTACGTGCGAGATTTTGGTGGATGGGCTTTGTAGGGTGGGGCGGGTAGTTGATGCTTCCACTTTTTTGGTTGGGTTTTTGAGGAAAGGAGCCATTCCTATTGGGTTTGATTGTTTGAATCTCATCGAGGTACTATGTAGGGAAGGGAAGATGGATCGAGCATTGGAGGTTTTGGATGAATTTTGGGCAAGTGGAAGAAGGCCGAGTGTGGTCGCTTGTACTACGTTGATTGAATGCATGAGGAATTCAGGGAAGATTGATGAAGGGTTGAGATTGATGGAGAGGATGTTGAAAGATGGGATTGTTCCGGATAGTGTTACGTACAATTGTGTTGTTCAAGCTTTATGTGATGTTGGGCAGGTAATGGATGCGAATAGACTGAGGGTGTTGGCTTCGAGCAAAGGATTGGATCCGGATGGTGCGACATTCGATATGTTGGTTTCTGGGTTTGCGAGGGAAGGTTGGAGGAGAGAAGGCGAAGGTGTTGTTGATGAGATGTTGGATGCGGGATTCATACCGGATATTAGTACGTACAACAGGTTGATGGATGGGCTTCGAAATGGAAGTATGCCCATTCGTCGTCATAGAAATGTTACTGGTGAGTGAGAATTGATTGCTGTATTGGCTAGTAGTGAGGACCACCCTAACTCCTTGGGCAATTAACTAGTCGGCGTTCTTTGGTGTTTTGAACTGTGTCAGGCCTCATGTTCAACTTGAGGAAAAGTGGCGTCGCCGGGGTTGCTTTTGATGGTGAATTTGTGGATTCCTTTGCCGACTTTTTGGAATGTAATTTTACGTCTCCCGATGAAGGGCATTGGTCTTATGATTGGGGGGAATTCAAATTTTTGAGACCCAATTGTGGAGAGAATTGAAAAGAGCCGGCAAAATGGGAAATTAAAAAACCTTATCTTACATTGGGAGGGAGAATTTGATAACAAATCTTCCAATATGCTTCCTTTCTTTATTTAAGATGCTGGCAAGCATTGCTAAGAGAATATAGAAGATCCAGAGGGATTTTTGGTGGGAGGAAAGAGAGAAGGGCACAAATTTCACATCGTCAATCAAGGTTTGAAGTATTGCCAACACCAGTACATGTTGCCCATGAATGATACAGCTGTATCAGCCTGTTGGCCCAAGACAGTGATATCGGGTGATATGGGGCCATATTGGTGGTGAACTATATGATACCCAACACACCGATTTTAGAACCTTGTCTTTAACTGAGGGAAAGTCCAAATTCAAAGAGGGAAGGTCTTGGGATGGTTTGGTTAAGGGAGACGTATTGTTCCCTTGGAAAATGGTGGTGGCGGTTCAGGGATGAGCTGGAAGCCTTATGGAGAGAAGTTAAATGGAAAACATGGACTTTGGGAGGTGGTTCTCGGGCAGTTATCTAGGAATGAAGTTTCAAATGTGTCAAGGGCAATTGACTTGATTGGCAGGAGATCTAACATTGAGGGCGGTCACTTCCGAACAAAGTGGGTGACTTCGAGGAGGACCCGAGGATGGTGTTGGTTGAGGAAACAAGATCTGTTTAGGAAAAATGTGTGGCTTGGGGGCTCTAATTAGATGCTTCTTTTCCATCCATTTGCTCTTTGGCTTTGAACAAAGAGGCCATGGTTGATGAAAGCCCCTTTGTTTTGTTTTTTTGGGGGTTAGGGTTAGATGCAACATGAATGAAGATGAAATGAGGGGTTTTGCTGACCTTATGGGTTCACTTCATGAGGCTGACATTGTTCTCTTGGGTGAAGATTGGAAGTATTGGAGTTGGTTGGCTTGGGGAATCGTCTCATACAAATCTATAATGTCCAAGTTGTGTGACATTGGTAATTACAGCCACCTGTGTGCCTTTGTGTGGAAAGTCCCCATCTGTCCTAGAGTTCAGTCCTTTGGTTGGATTGCTGCTGCAAACGAAATCTTAACTTTGGGTAATTTATAGAGGAGAAACATGGCGCAAACAAATATCTGCTTTATCTGTAGGAAAGTTGAGTTGCCGGTGGATCATCTGTTCTTGCATTGCATGTCAATGTGGGCAGTTTGGGATTATTTTCGCAGTTCTTTAGAGTTCAATGGGCTGTTGGAACATTGGTTTTTGATGTAATTTTGGGTGTTAGTGCTACCTACCTTCACTGGGACCTGATTTTGTTCTTGTGGAGGGGTTGGGGTTTATTGTATTTGTGGAGGTTTGGATTGGAGGAAGATTCATTGTGGAAAGACACCATTGGGAGGAAATATGGGCATCAAATAGGGGGATGGTGGACATGAACTTCATTGCTATATAGAGCCTCTGACTTATGGAATCCTGTAGCTTCACTAATTAGCAAAAATACCAGAGGGAGTGGCCTTCTTATTGGGTAATGGGAAAAGGATACATTTTTGGGAGGACATTTGGATAGGTGGCAAACCGTTGAGGGAAGTCTTTCCAAGGTTGATGCGATGCTCCACCTCAGAAAATATTTCAGTTTCACATTGTTTCTTGATAGTAGGGGGAGAGATTGCCTGGGCCCCACCATGTCACAGGATGAAGAAAATGAAGATCTCGCTGATACTCTTAATGTTACTCCGCTATGCAAAGCCAACACTTGGGATAAACGATGCTATGATTTGGCTCAAAGAGCAGTCTGGCCGACGCTCCGTGAAATCCTTGTATAAACTTCTTAGTGGTCCGCCTTCGGGCTCCCCACCTCATCACGCTGCTCACTTCTGGCATTATGGGGCTGCTCCCAAATTTGTGGTCTTGGCCTGGTTAGTCGGGAACAATAAAGTGCTGGCAGTTGGTAATCTTCGTTGCGGGAATTTGCCACTCACAAATGTCTGTATGATGTGTATAAAGGATGAGGAATCAGAGGACTGTCTCTTTTTTTCAGTGTCCTTTCACAAAGGAACGATGAGTCAGCTTCTTCTCCCTTTTTGGCATTTCATGGATGGTCCCCCAATCAATGGCAATTTTGTTTATTTATTTATTTATTTTCTAGTGTGGCATTTTGGATAAAAGGTCAAACCATTTGGAGATTGGCCCTTCTGGCAGGTATTGGGTCACTTTGGGAAGAAAGGAACAATCGCTGTTTTAGAAATTGAAGTGGCCGGGCTCTAGATTGTTTCAATGGGGCAAAACAGCTTGTTCGGGGTTGGGCTGTTGCTGTAAATTTTCTAGATCTTAGCTTCTCCTTTCCAGCTCTCTGGTCAGCTTTGTAAATTTTTTGTTTTATTTGTGAGATAAATAAATTATTGCCTTTTAAAAAAAGTCTCCTGTATTTGGGTGATTTTTATTTGGATTTCCTGGCATTGGGGTACCTTTGCTTGTTTTTATTTTTAGATTTTATCACTTTCCGAGCAAGGTGGGGTGATGAGAGGGTCACCTCCCACCTTTGTCGTCTTTGTCCTCATCATCTAAGCCTTATCCCAACTAATTGGGGCCAGCTACAGGAAACCTTTTCTGCCATTCTACTCTATCAAGGGCCATAACTTCAAGAATTATAACCGTACAAAGATAAAATAAATAAATAAATAAATCAAGTTAAGAATGATATAACCCAGGCCCAGTAAGCACATTGTATACCCAAAAAAAATAAAATTTGAATGAACTGGTCATCTTCTCCAAAATATATAAATAAATGAACCAGTCAGTGTTTATTGCTGCTTGATGGTGCATGTTCTGGGGTCGGAAAAAAACACACTAGACATGCAATCTTATCGGTCCATTTGTGGCCTCAAATGGACAATGGAAATCGAAAGGTGTAGATTGTTTGGGTTCAAATGGGGGAGGTGTATTAACCAGACGCTAGCCATGCAATTGGATTGGTTTTTGTGCCATGGGCCCTGCATAGTAGGGCCTGCCATTTTAACAGTCCAGATTCACCAACCATACAGCCATGCTTGGAGCGCTCTCTTTGCTAATCCATCTAAACATTTCAATATTAAAAGATTTCTTAAGGTTAATTGCTGATAACCAATGTAATTCCCTTTTTATTTTCTAATTGATAACTAGATACTTCATTAGGAAAAGATACAATAATTGATTAGATAATGGATACAAGGACCATATAATCAGACCATTCCAAGAGACGCCTTCCTTTCCTAGTACCAGTAGCTGATATGATTACTTAATCAGCTTCAATGTAAAGGAAAGATTTCAACAGAAAGAATGAGCAAAATAGTGTTATGGACTAAACTCATAAGCAGTTGAGGGAGAGAGGGAGGTGATCATCTGCTGACCCCATGGTTTGGTAGTCTAAATGATTGGTCTGTTGACTTCAGTTGTGGATGGACCGCGCCCCATGAATCTCCTCAATAGGACAATACTGACCTTTTGATTTATTGCCTACAAATAGATGGTTAAGAAGAAAAATCCAGCAGTGGTCTGCATTCTACCAAAGAAAGTCCCTAGATTTGTGTCTAAGATCTTCCAACCTATGAGATTTTTGGTGCACGGTCTGTACATGGTGAGAGGCGACAGATCTATGGTCTGGGTTGCCATTGGCTCCACTTGTCAGAACTATAAACCTGTGTAAAGCCTCTGAGTCGAGGATCCTCTTATTCATCCCAAGAAGTATAAATCATTTTATTTTATTTTAGCCAGAAAAAGTATTAATGGCATTAGCCATTTAATATTTTCTTGGTAATGTTTTAACCAAATACAGGTGTTGTTGGTGTAATATTGTTTATTCCTTTACTCGCTGTGATTTATTTAGTAGTGTGGCCATACTTTTCAATTTAAGGGCAGGACTCTTGACTTGTGCGAAAGGATATTTGTGGCATTCACGTTTTTTGGTTTTTTTTTAAAAAAATCTGTGTGAACTGTAAACCTGGAACTCTATGGTAGTTATATCTGTCGCAAATGTCATTACATAGGTAATCACCTTGACTGGTAAGAAAACAAGGGTACTTTTGGACCTTGGTGCAGCGCTGAATGGATTTGCAACATTTAGGGTGCATTTGGTTGCACCAAATCGCATGGAATTCCATGGTATTTTGTTCAAAAATGGACTCAATAAACATGAAATATCATGATATTTGGTACAAGCAATGTGAGTGGTATCGAGGGGATCTTTTGCCATGGCTGGTTCCAAGTGCCCTGGTAAAAGAGGAAGGTTCCAACTTCTAATTGTAAAAATTCTGCCAAAGTGCTGGGAGAAAGGCTGAGATGTTGACGATGATTAAAGTGGAAATGACCAAATTTAATTAACTTTGTTTGATGGATTGAGCTCAAAATCTCAACTACAGTGAATTTCAAGTTAGCTTGAAACGGTTGTAGCTGCCATTTTAGGGCTGCTCCTAATCAGAAATGCTAAGAAATGCCATTAGAATAATCCTTTCTTCCTGATTGAACTGAATTTTCTCAATTCAATCAGTTACACGTCCAAACACAGCCAAGTTGACCAATTTCCTTTCCTTTCCTCGCCATGCGAATACAGGGGTACAGATAGTATGGTAGAAAGAACTATATGAACCTTTCTACCATACCATCTATTATTGTATTGTATAAAGTTGCATAAAGATATGTGCTTGGTTTGGATCAATCTATAATATGTATCTACATGTGTACGTGGGGCTCTTGTAGTTACATTGTTACTGAATTGTTGTTATGCAATTGGTGTGTGGTTATCCTCATTTCTCAAAAGAAACATGTATCAAGAGTCCCGGGAATAATCTTTTGAAATGTGCAAGTTGAAGAGTGCACTTGATGTTGGAACATCATGAACAATGGTTTTTCTTTCCCCCAACCATTCATTCATTTCATGTATAGGTATGACCCACCTGATGAGTGGATAATGTAGCAAATTGGGGAAACTTTAGTTGCTTTTACTAACTTATTTGAGCCTTCAATCTTCTCCTTCAGATCTCACAAGATTGAAAATTGAGTGCAATATGGACCGTGGAATTTCCCGCAGCCTGCTAGTTTATTCAATCAGAAAGAAAAGGAGGATCCATCCAACTAAAGTGAAGGGAGACTTGTGAAAGGATCCAACAGCCATTCTAGTAGAGAATTTCATTAGATCAAGAAGAATTACTCTTATAGACAAGGATTAAAGACTATAACCAAGTAAATTTATTTAATAAATAATAGCAATATGATTTAGTCCATACTTTTGACTATTTTATAGCCCTTCTTTACAAGCAATTCCATATTCAAAATAATTAACTACTGGCACCCTATTGGCTGTAATTTCCTCAAGTAAGATCACCCTTGCACAAAAAGTTAGGAAACCAACCAATAGGAACTATCCAAATAAGGCCATATGATTGGAATATTGTGTACGAGTGGTATTTGTAGTCATTGTAGTCTTATTTGGGCAGTTCCTTATCACCACCACCACCACTATTATGACTATTACTATTACAAGGTAGTTCCTTATCATCACCACCACCACCACTATTATGACTATTACTATTACTATTATTATTCTTCTTGTTATTATTATTGTTATTGTTATTGTTATTGTTACTCTTCTTCTTCTTCTTCTTCTTATTATTATTATTATCCAATTCCAATGACCGCAAATACCACTCAAAAACCAACACTCTGACTATATGGCCTTATTGACTGTTATCCTAAAACTGCTGCACTGTTGGACCTGTGGGGCCTACAACCATACAGAATGCTATAAATCTCATCTGATCTATTTTGTGAAGTGCACAAGTCAATTGGATCTCCATCCATTAACCATAGAGCTTGCAGGGCCCATCCCTCTGGTGGATGGGTGCTCTCAATGCATCAGTGGACCAGCCTGATATTAGTGTATGATCATCTTCATGGTGGGGGCCACCCATGGTTCTAAAAAATGGCTGCTCGATATGTGACGAGGGTGGGGTTGAATTTGGGCCGTCTGAGAGAAAAAGCTATATTGGCTAATACAGGCTGATATGGGGCCATATTGGCACTTCCATGGCCATAATGGCATTTAAAAAAAAAATAAAATTCTTCTTCTCCAACTTATTTCTTCATTTTGTCCATGGAGTAAGCTTAGAAATCATTTTAGACTAGATCTAGGCCTATTTGGGGATCAGAACACCACATTTTAGTTGGATTCGATGAACCAAAATGGGATGGACCATTTTGGGAAAAATTGGAATGAGGGTTAAACCATCCCTTTCTTTATTATTTTTTCTTCTTTTTGTTATATTTCAATGTAATGGGCCCAAACCCACCAAGTCACACTTGATTTGTGTGTGATCAGGATGTATTTTGATTTCAGCAGGTCAAGTTGATGGATGGCATTCTTATAAAAAATTCTTATACACCATTGCATACATGTTAAAAATAGCACCAAAAAGATAGATTTTGATGTTTTACATTTTTCCAATAATTTGCATACTTTTTTTGGGCAAAAAAAAAAGAAAAAAAAAAAGAAAAAAGAAGAAGAAGAAGAAGAAGAAGAAGAAGAAGAAGGAAAAATGGCCAATATGCCCCCTGATATTCAAAACCTTTGGGTCACCTTCAGACACTTCCTAGATGTCCCACACAATTCCCAGGTTGCAATGTGAGTCGTTAATGCAGGGGGATTTTCACACCGGGCTCGAGTGGGGTGGCCCGTGGGATGCGGGGGCACACTCGAGGTGGGTGGCCCACAACCCATGTGATTTGGGGCCCACGAGGGGGCGGAACTCATGGATTTGGGACCCATGAGGAGGGTTCAGCCGAGGACCTAACCCATGGATGTGGGGCCTGGCTATGAGATAAATGGATTAATTCGCCATGCTCTATCAATTCGAGCTTTTAGAGCAAGTGGTTAATTGTCTTGCATCAGTCATGTTTAAATGTGAGTGGGGGTGGGGGTGGGGCTAGCAAACCTCTTTTTACTTTTTTTGCTGGTTCTGTCCTTATAGACAGTTTTTATATTTATGGTTTGCCTTGTTCAATGAACTATCACCACTGTTCACACTTTCCTATACAATTCTTTTTTATTGGATTGGGCCTTTTGCTTTATTCCAGCTGGTCCGACGATAGGGAAACTATAGAAAATTATTCCGGGCCGTCCTATAAGTTTGCAGCAGTAAATTTCAGTGCAATGGAGAGCTGATTGTATATGTTGAATATGTTCGCTGCATAATCATACAAATAATAGATATTGTTTGTGTTCAAGCTTCTTTCATCTGAGAAATTGATTGCTTATGGTCCATGAGGTCCTTTGGATATCTAATAGTTATCGATTTGTTTTCCTCCATGAACTGAAGCAGCTTGGTATTCTTCATTAAACATCTCAGTTGCATTTGGGCCGAACTACCATTGAAGTGAAATGACGACTGAATGGGTGAACAAGGCCCATGGCCTTCATGCTTCCCGACAAGATGGTGAAAGCAGAAGTAAGATATGGAAAGATATAAACCTTCCTCAACAAGCTCCGCAACCGGTAAGATGAACTATGGTACCACCATGTAGGAGGTGTGCTTCACTTTTGCTTCTTTTCTAGCAATAATCCACTTCATTAATCAAAGAAAAATAAACGGAAGGACCTGATGCTAAATGCCAATATCTAAGTTGAACGGGCCACAACACTTTGCCTCTCACTCTTCCATGTAACAGGATCACCACTTATAAAAGTACAGTAGCTAGGTGTAGATCGCTTATTAGATGGAGAACCAGCCCAATCTGCATTAGAATATCCTTTTACTTGAAGATGGCCATTCCACTTGTAGAGGATACCACAACCATGAGCTCCTTTTAAATACCCGAGGGTGTGAAGCATAGCCTCTATATGTGGAACCTAGGGAGCTTGCATAAATTGACTAACCGCGTTGACAGGGTATGTAATATCAGGTTGGGCGTTAGGTAAATTAATTTTTCCACTGGTCAACGATGTCGCCCTGATCCACAAAGTTTTTTATTTGTATCTATAGGAGTTTTGGCAGTCTTGGCTCTTAAAAGACTTGTCTCATTCAGTAAATCCATTACATATTTTCATTGTAACAAGTTGATGCGTACCTTGGACTTGACTACCTCAGTGCCCAAGAAATATAAAAAATTGCCCAAGTCCTTCATAGAAATGTTGTTGTAAGAATTTCTTCAACTTGTCAACACTTGTAATGTTACTGCCTGTAACCATGATGTTGTTTACAAGTACAAAACCAACACGATAGTGCCTGTCTCACTTTGCCGAACAAAAATGGATTGGTTGGCCTAGCTACGTTTCATCTTGAACTCGAATACTATTTACTAAACTTGTTGAACCAAGTTCTTGGAGACTATTTAACCCATAATCTCTAGTGAGGGCTTCCCTTCATAGAAGCCCGAGCATTAAGGAGTTCTTCGATTCTCACCCGCAATTTCGAATTTGATGAGTAATTGAGAAGGGGCAGACATGCTCAACTCAAGGAGTGTTTGATTTTGAGTCATCCTTGAAATGAACCTTTTAATGAGGAAACAAACGATTT
The DNA here is from genome assembly GCF_029962835.1 of Magnolia sinica. Classification (NCBI taxonomy): domain Eukaryota; kingdom Viridiplantae; phylum Streptophyta; class Magnoliopsida; order Magnoliales; family Magnoliaceae; genus Magnolia; species Magnolia sinica. Next base: position 72,228,209 of record NC_080587.1, on the reverse strand, counting down.
AAGGTATACCTTATCTGCCTCCCCCTAAGAAACAAACTCAACTGGTTGCTCCATGTAAACTTCTTCAACTAGATCTCCATGAAGAAAACATTTTCACAACAAGCTAATACAATGGCTAATTCGAATTTACAGTAATGGAAATAACTACTTGCATTAAGTGGAGCTTTTCCACAGGTGGGAAAGTCATGCTTTGGTTATGTAATTGTAACATATATGGCTCAATGGATCATCTAAAAGCTTGGTTAGTTGCCAAAGGAGACTCTCAGACCGTTGTAGTCGACTACTCAAGTGCATGCTTTCCAGGAGATAATTAGTTAACATCCAAGTTTGATCATGACAAAGTGCAACCATTTCTTCTTCCATAGTTCGTTTCTACCCACAACTCAAAGCTTCCTAAAAAGAATGAGGAGTGGACACAAATGACAAAGACAAAGCACATTGTCAAAATGATGGAGATAAACCACTGAATGAAACAAAGTTGGAAATGGGATGCTGCATACATGATCAAATACCCTTACGAAGAGCAATGGGTAGATTACCTTCATCTGATGGTGGAGGCATGGACTTAAAAGAATGATGATCTTCTGACGGATCAGGAGGATTGGTAGAAGTCATGATCGTATATACTTGATCTCCATGTTTGGAATGTCTGGAGTAAACTTGCAAAGGCTGATCTGCGCATTGCATAGACATCTCCCCAACTCCAGTGGTAATATGTGGTACAATGGGAAGAGTAGTTATGGAATTCTCTTCAAACTATAAAGACTTTCATTCCTCAGAGAAATTTGGAGTTTGTTCAAAGAACGTGACATTGGCTGACTCATAATGTCTTATGGAAACAAGGTTATAACATTTGAATTCACGTTGGCTACGAGAGTACTCAAGAAAGACACACTCGATAATCCTTGCTTTAAAATTATCACGAACATGATCAAGCTGATGCACAAAGCATACACAACCAAACACTTTGGGAGGAATAGAGGAGGAAGGAATATGAGGACACATGACAAAGATGCAACTTTCCATCTAGGACAAAGGAGGGCATCTGATTTATTAAGTAGCCAGCAGTTAACATTGCATCACTCCAAAATATTTTCGGAACCGTCATATTCAACAATAAGGCTCTAGCGACCTTAAGTAAATGATGATTCTTATGTTCTACTTCCTCATTTTTTTTGTGGTGTGTACGCACATAAAGTTTGGTGAATAATGCCGTGACATGCCAAGGTTTGAATTAAATTCATGAGATAAATATTCTCTAGCATTATTTAAACGTAGAACACAAACAACAGAATTGAATTGAGTTTGTGCTTCAACATAAAATTCTTTAAAACAAGAAAACACTTCTGATCGATCTCGTCAAATATAGCTATGTCATATGAGAATAATCATCCAAAAAACAACGAAGTACTTGTAAACAGATAAACTAGTTAGATGAACTGGATCCTAAATATCATAATGTACTAAATAAAAAGGTTGATCACTTCTTTTGTCTAGCGAGGAAGAAAAGATACTCTATGGTGTTTACTCAACTCACAGGTTATTCTTACCTAGACACGCGACAATGATGAGATTAGACTCTTCAAACTACTTGAGGAATGACCAAGCCTGAAATGCCACCGATGAGGTGAGATGTATGTCCTTAATGCAACTCCAGTTATTTCATGATTGAGGTAATAGAGTTAATTTGCTTCATGCTCTCCACTAATCAACCTCTCCATCCTTGGATCCTGGAATTCACAATAAGAAGGATAAAATGTGACAGAACAATTTAAAGACTTTGTTAGCTTATTCACTAATACCAAACTCAAAGAAAATTTAGAAATGTAAAGTATTGATGACAATGAAAGCGATTTGGTAGGAAAAGCTGTATTGAATCCAGATACATGGGTTGAAGTACCATATGCTAATATTATAGAAGATATGGATAACGATTATACTAACTAGGATAACACACTATGCTTACCAGTCATACGATTATAAGCTCTTGATTAAATGACCCAAGGTACACTGTCGTGCAAGGCAAATGGTACTTGACTACGCGAGAGTAGTTGTGGATGATGATGTGTTGATGGAGCAATCCTTCAAAAGCCTGGCATATTCTTCCTTAGACTGTGTAAGTATATTACTTGAAGTACTGGGGAGTAGAACTGGAGGAGATAGGCTTGGAGTCATAACCCTCAGTGCCATAATCAGAGAAATGAGCCTGATTCGCTAGGCAGGCTTACTAATAAGATCCTAACATGTGTCTGTTGTGTGGTTACTGACACCACAATGAGTACATGTCGATTGCCACAACCACGATCACAGTTAAAATTTGTACCACAACCTTCCCAATTATTTTGGCCTTCAAAGCAACCTCCCCCTTAAATCTTTACCACCAAAACGGTCACCACGATTGCAACCACCATCATCACTTCCCCCATCTCCTCCACTAGATGCAGACATAAATGCAGAAAACTATCTGACGAAAATGAACTCTGTACACTGATCGCATGTTGAACACGAGCAAAAGCCTCGATGGTAGATGGGAGCTTGCTACTTTGAAGAATCTAAGCCCAGAAAAGCTCAAATTCTGGATGAAGACTAGAGAGGAATTTGGCAAGACGGAAATGCTTTTTCTACCGTTGCATACTCTCATAACTGTAGATAGGATCTGGTATACATTTAATTCCTCCTACATGCCTCGTAAGGTAGAATAATACTCTCTGACACTCTTATCTCCTTGTTGAAGAGCAAAAATACTTTGAAGTAACTTGTAGATCCAAGTTAAGTTCTTCTCTCTTAAATAGATCTCTTTTAGGTTATCCTATACGTAACTTTCCTGAAAAAGAAAACATTTGCACTAATTTGAGGCTCGATAACATTCCGTAACAAAGCCCTGATTAGGGCATCCTCTGCCACCCAATCTTTGTACTCTTTTAAACTTTCATCGGGTTTGGGAAAGTCAAATATTTTTATTCCCTTTTACCCGTAAGGAATATCTCTACTGATGTGGCCACTGTAAGTAATTTGCCCCATTGAGTCTAGTCGATCTATCTGAAAGTTCATCGACTCAGATGGAGACTAATGACTCTTGGCTTTATTCTTGGCATCCATTGATTAAGGAGAAATCCAAGACCCAAGGAGGAATGGATAACTTTTAACTCCCCCAGTACATATTTCAAAAACTGATGTACACCAACAAACATGATCACTTGATGGAAGTTCTTCTTTCAACACCTTTACACATACGTTGATTCTTTAACCCTTGCAATGCTCATCTTCAACACATATTTTCGATATCAAATCTGATCACAAATATGACCATAAACACACAATGCCCACTTTTGTCCATCACGATGGATCTATGTGAAAGTGGGCCTCACACACTTTCATGGGACATGATTGCACGGCCCACCATATGGTGGTTTGGAAAGATTTGAGTAGATTAGTCCCCAATGACTATAGATTTTCACCTCAAAACGGTTAAAGGAAAAAGAAAAGAGAAGAAATGTTGAAGAAGGAAGAGATCGATGATCGGATAAATTTCACTCTAATACCATGTTGATGGATTGAGTCATGAGGAAAGAGAAGAAGAAAAAGAGAAGAAAGGACAGAAAGAATGTGAGAAAGAGAATGTGGTAACATTAGGGTTCACCTGTCCGCACCTCTCTCAAGCTATTGACATAGTTTTTAATACTTTCAAGAATGTGATTAATAACAAAAGCAAATATGCCCGTTACATCCTAAACTTATATGGGCCTAAAAAGGGCCATATAACAGCCCACACTCACATTAGATAACTCTATGATCTGGACTGTTCATCTATGGGTTCTTACCATGGATGGGCCATGTGCCATAAAATCATGTCCATCAGATGATCCTAACCACCAACTATTTTTTATGACCCTAGCCACCAATTGGAGGAATTTTGTCGTTAAACTTTGACCATTGATTAGACTTCGTTGTGTCCACCCAATTGTAATCCAATAAAGTCATCAAATCCGTGGATAATACAAACTCATATGTGATTTTGGATGCCCCATCAATAGTGGGCTCAACAAATGAATGGTCCAAATCCTTGTGCATGTGTGGCACATCTATGGAGATCGAGTGCTTGATAACTGAACTTGGATATAGCACCAGATACATTCTAAAAAAAGAAAAAGAGAAAAGGGGAAAGGAAGATCCTGATAAAAAGATTGTTCCAAGTTCCAACTAACACTTTTTTCTTTTCTTTTCTTTTCTGGAGTTAGTGTTGCTTGTGGAAACTTATTGACCAGGGAGACTTCTCTCCCAAATCTGAACTTTGCTACCTTGGACATACGATGCTGAGGCAGTAAAAAACATGCATGTATCCATGTCCGGAACTTCTATAGCATAAAAAAGAGTTCGAAAATGCCAAAAAAAGAGATGTTTTTCAAAGAACTCTAAAATACGGGTCAGATAATGCACAACAGTTAAAAGTGCCATGTTGGAGACGATTGTGTTGGCACGTGAGTGGTGTTTGGTAAACATATATCACTGACCTCCTGCTATTTCCCGCAGCTGGTCACTTGAGCTTGTGCTTACCACTTTTGGTCCAATTGCAGTACATTTTTGTACTTTGTCCTGAGCTTGGACCTGGTCTTAATTGTAGTTCTAAAGCTCACTGACTTGACTCAAAATTCGGTTGAGTCAACTCAGTGAGATTTCAAGCCAAGTCACTGGGAAACTCGGTCATGGCTGTGACTCGACCCTGATGAGGGAAGACTCATGGAGTCAACTTGACCACTTGATCAGCTTGACATGACTTGCAGTGACTCGAGCGAGCTGAATAACTTGGTGAGTCATTCTGATATCAGCAGTCATGAGCAGTAGAATGCAAAAACCAAAATAGGGAGTCAAACCCACGACCCCTGACTGAGATAAGACACACCTAACCGATGCGTTGAGTAGTTTGTGGCTGTTAGATCAGCCCCCTTTTTTTTTTCTAATTTCTTAAACTATTTCTAACTAAAAGATATTAACTACTCCTACTGGTACTTTAAATTTATAATTATTAAACATCAAGTCAATTTGGGTCGAGTCTTTGAGTCATCCCAACCTGGCTACACATCAAGTGGATTCAAGTTTTCGGGTTTTCAAACTATGGTCTCAAGATAAATTTCTGCTGAACAAGGTGCTGTAAAAGCATCAGGTCAAGAATCCTCTTATTCCTCATGAAAGTTACCATTCACTTTATTTTATTTTGTGTTCAGTTCAAAATAGCTCTCTGCCAACTGTCAGTTACTTCGGACAAGCTGAGAAACATCACTCATGCACGCAATGCGATTGAAAGTGCTGCTGGAAATGGGGCCCAGCTTGTTGTTTTGCCTGTAAGCTTGCTATTTGAAATGATTTTGGATGTATCGATATTAATCACTAGCTTCATTCTGCATCAATATGCTTACTCTAGCACTTCTGCAGGGATTGTTGGGTCTTTAGCCTCAGGATTGTACCATTTGCTGAGGCCTCCCAATTCCATAGATGTGGAGCCCTGGTTCAGTGTTCTGGCAGTTGGTATGGTGGGCTCCACCATAGATGGTGGATGCCCCCAAACACTCTCCTAGAGATCCATATTGGAAGATCTGATCCTTTGATATTATGATCTACAAATGGACAGTTAAAAAAAAATCAGCAATGTTGCCATGCAACAAAAGTTCAAAGATCAAAGGGGCAGGATCTTCAATATGGGATTTTGGGGCATCCTCTGTCCCCATTGGGCCCCATGAGATCGACAGCTGCATGTACAGATTTGTGTCCTCAACAAGATCTATGCTTGTTGAGGCTTGGGGCTCAACAATTCCTTATATTTCTATTCTGCTTTGTGAATTTGCAAACATCATTGTCCTTGCCCATGTTGATTTTGTTTTTTGTTTAATGATAGGAAATATGGAACTGCCCTTATTTGAATGAAAATTTCCCAAAAAACGCTGAGAATTTTGACAATGAAGATGCGTCACCATCATTCTCAATGCTATCTGAAGTCGCTCGTGTTTGTGGGATCACGGTAGTTGGCGGGTCTATACCGGAATGGAGTGATGGTCAGTTGTATAACACCTGTTGTGTGTTTGGCATAGATGGAAAGCTAAAGGCTAAGCATCGGAAAGTAAGGATTTACTTTTATCATCAAATCAGCATGGTAACAATGTAGAAAATGTTTTGGTGCTAATAGGAATTATACAGTTCTCCCTTGAGCAAGTTTCTTGGCTGAACAAATTGTAAATGTGGCCCACCTTCTGGTGGTGACCCAAACGGTTTTATATTGCGCTAGATTATGGATGGTAGATACCCATAACTTCTTCCCCATCAGATGGTCTGAATTCCTAACCATTCTTACCTTGGTATATGTGCTCTTAAGTGTGCATTTGCAAGCTCCGATTGGATGTCTAGGATCATGTCATGGGGAAGATATTGTTTATGGTCCATCCGTGATGGGTCCCACTCGGTCGGCATCATCATGTTAGCCTTCTCCAGAAAATTGGGGTTGGCTGATGGAGCCCACTAGACAAGTTAGATTACTGAAAGGTGGAACTCACCTGTACATTGCTTGGTTGAACAAAGTCCTCTACTTCAATCAAGCATCAGATAATCCTTCATCAACAATACCATTCTAAATTGGGAGGATTCGTGGTGTGTGTGTGTGGGGTTTTGCTAACTTCCCAATTTCATGGGGAAGTTACCAATGTCCCCAAAGCTTTCAAGTGACACGTGGGATGCCCAATCATCAATCCGGACTGTCCATTCTTTCATACAATTAGGGACAAGCCACAGTGCTAAAATCATGTCAATGGGATGATCCTAAACATCCGATCAATAGCATGGAAAATGGATAGTCAATATTGAGCGAAAAAAAATAGGTCCACTCATCATCTTGAACCATTTATTCAATAGATTCTACCTTGTACTGCTTATAATTCCAAAGTAGCACACATTGGTTTGATGATTCTAACCATACAATCCGTGTCTTGTAAAAAAACAGACAGTTAGAACAAATTGGCTTCATTCATTAGGTTACGATCATCCCGATCATTGTGATTCTTGGGCCATGGCTTGTTCCCTATGGTACTATTGAATGAATGGTCTGGATTGATGATTGGGCATCCCATGTGTCACCTGAGTGAGAGAGAGTCCCACACCGAGATCTTAAACCATGATCTAATATGGTAAAAAAAATACTCCACGATCTTGTTGAGATTTCATATTTGAAAGTATAGACATGGTGATGTGTAGATACATCTGTTTGATGTCGACATTCCGGGGGATATTACCTACAAGGAATCTGACACTCTTTCAGCAGGAGAGAAACCCACGATTGTAGATACAGGTATTCATGGTAAAGTTCCTCCAGATAAAAAGGTCATCCTTACTGCTTATTTTTCTTTCATTGACTGTTATCTATTGTCTTTGTGATGATTGAGTTCCCATTATACTTGTAATGCTTGCTTACCCAACTTATTTCCACATATCTACTGAGAAGAATGTCAGACTATTTTTTGCTGGTGTTTGGATGGTGGAAAACAATGGAAAAACGTGGAAATGAAATCCATTTACACAGATGTGATGCTTTCCCCTGTTTGCAATAACACAATTAGGTGCAGAAATTGTTTTCCATTTCCATAATTTTCCTCAAAAAATGAGTAAGATCATTTCATCCCACCAAAAAAATTGTTACTTCCACGGTTATGAGAGACTCTTGCTCTTTGATCATTGACCTTTTAATATTTTTATAATTCTATGAAAAACATCAAATCCAAGCCAAACGGTGGAGTAACTGTTGAATTCTGTGGTTTTCCATCCTGAGGAATCCATAGGGGTTTTCCATGTCCTCATTTTGGATTCTCCCTATCCAAACAGGTTGCATTTCAACATTGAGGTCTTGGGTTCGAGCCCAGCTTACCTACCAAAAAGAAGTTTCACTGTTGAGATTGATTTTTGTACCATAATTGATGAGGACATCGTGCACACGCACGCCCGCACACCACTACCCCTACGCACTTATGTATGCAGAAGGAGGACCTCATCATCGATTTGGCTCGATTACGATGTCCAGGGAGGGCCTCTTAGTTAGAAGACAAGTTTTGGTTCAAAAAAAGTGGGCCCGATAGTTAAGAAAGCCCATCATGGGATCTCATGATCGTGGCTCACTCGTCGGATTGATTTCATATTTTAGGTTTTGCTTATTGTTATTATTTAGAACATTGTGAATGCTTTAGATTTCTTTGTTTGGTTTTTATTTTAGTTTACTTCATCGCCAAGTAATAGATTGCGCACATGGTGCGAGTTTTGGGGTATAGGATTTTCCCTATAAATAGGCACCCCTTGTGGTTCTTTTGATTCATTGAAGTTAATAAAAAAATTCCTGCTTTATTTTTCTGCTCTCTTCATGAGTTGTGGAAGAATTCAAAAGTGGGTGCGAAGCCCTCCCTTTTCAAAGGGCTAACTACCGTGGTGCGAAGCCACATCGATCCCGATTCACCTCCATCCTCCATCATCTTTTTTTCCATCTTCCCCCACCATCCGTACTTCAAATTCGTCCCTTTTGTTGCATTAGATTTCTTCATTACAGCAGGTTTCTAGATTTCGGCTCGCGGGCGAGCTGAAACTTCGGCGGAGCACCACACTCAGACCAGAGCTCGGATCGACGTAAGATTTGGGGGTTTTGTAGCCTAAGCCTGGCCGACCAAGGCCTAGGAATCCGTTTCTGGATTCCGTCTCCCACCACACGTGTGGCCAGCCTTAGGCGCACGTGCGCCCGCACATGACTCGCTGTCCACATGCAGGGATTATCTCGGGTTAAGGTTTCTTCCTATTTTCCTCTCTTTTATATATGATTTCATAAATCCTGACCCTAGATTACATTATCCCTAATTGATTTGCCTCTTTTCTCCTCCTAGGGTTCCTTGAATTGAGATTGGGGAATCCCTTGGATTAGGGACTGATTCTTATACATGTGTGGGTGATTTCTATTTCCCTTTGAGTATTGTTTGGTTCATAATTTTCAGTGATTCAGCCCTAACGTGTGTAGGCCTGGATCCGCATAGATTCCCCTTTAGTTGAATGTTTGGATTTTCATGTGGGATGTGGAATTTGTGTGATTGTTTCTGAATTGGTGTGATCTAAGCCTGAAATCTTGCATATCATATTTAAATTCATGTCCTGCATCAATAATTTGGTATCAAAGCCTAGGGTTCTTGTAGGGGAATTCACCACATATTTAGGGTTTAGTTTGTTTGAGTCCTACATGCATTCCGTCAATCATATAGCTGAATTTTAGTAACAGTGTGTAGTCTCCTCCATATAGAGTCTCGTAGGGTCATTTAGTTTTTTTTTTTAGATACATGTAGTTGCCATAGCAGGTCCTTAGGTTGAGTTAGCTTGTGTATGCTCACACGTGCGGGTCACGGTTTTGGTTTGCACCCTACTCTAAACATGGAGCAACTACAAGAATCAATGGCCAAGTTAACCCAGCAGGTTGAGTCTATGTCTAAGCGCTTGGAACAACGCATAGATCAACGCCTTAACCAATTTGATGATCGCGTTACTCAAATAGAGGCCTTCCTCAGGGCAAACCCCACCATTGGGGAAGATGCCCATTCCCAAGCAGGTGGTCAGGAGATTAGACTACGGAATGGAGGCGGCCAAGGAGTTGGTCATGGGTGTGCAGCTGTGTACCCACCCTGTGAGGGACATCATGACCAATATGACCCAGATGCGCAACTCCTCAAGGGAGTTAGAGTAGATGCCCCTACTTTTGATGGCCACTTAGACCCTAAGCTTTTTTAGATTGGTTGGCGGATATGGACCACTATTTTGAGTGATATGATATGTCGGATGCTCGATGAGTCCGATTCGCCAAATGAAGCTTGTGGGTCAAGCAAAGAGGTTTTGGGTGACGGTTGAGCGAAAAAAAGAAAGAGCGAGGGAACTCCCAATAGTCCATTGGGGAGAAATGAAAGAAACACTGAAAGAGAAGTACCTCCCTTTCTCTTATCGCCTGCGGTTGATTGAGGAGTGACAGTCTCTTCAACAGGGTTCCATGAGTGTTGCTAAATATATTGAGAAATTCGAAGAGTACTTGACCCGCTGTGAGGTTGATGAGGACCCCGTACTCACCCTTGCTCATTTTAAAACGGGCCTCTGTCCTGACATTAGGAGAGAATTGCTCGCCAAGGACATAGACACTATCGAATAATTGTACCAAGTAGTGTTAGATGTCGAGCGAGCAATACCTTAAAGCATCTGTGGGAAGGCGGTTTGACTTTCGCGAATCCGGTGCTAAGGCCAACCCCTTTGGGGCTAGATCTAACACGGGATTCCAAAACAAACCTTCCCCTAATGTTCAGCTCAGACCTAAGGATGATAAGGGTAAAGAGATTGTCGGGTCTAGTTCACGTGGAAGTGGGGCCACTAGGTGTTTTAGGTGTTAGGGGTTTGGTCATTTTGCTCACAGTGCGGCACGAGAGAGGGCACCAAAGTACTCCTTATTGATGGCAAGTAGAAGTAGTACCCCTAAAGAGTGATAGTGAGGAGGAGGAATATCAGCCAGTCGGAACCCCTAGTGATGAGGAAGAGGGAGCATAAGAGTCTGTGACTCTCGCAGTTGTGCGTTGCGCCCTGGCTCAAGCCATGAACACTGATGACTGGCGCCGCGATATGATCTTCTACACTTATGCAAAATGTGGGGAAAAAAGCTGTAAGGTGATCGTGGATAGTGGTAGTTGTGCCAACGTGGCATCAACTAGCACTATGAGTCGTTTGGGCTTGAAGATGGAAGCCCATCTTCAGCCTTAGAGTCTCCTGGGTTGATGAAACATCCATTCTAGTTTCGCACCGCTGTCTTGTCTCTATTCAGTTCGGATCTTATAAAGACACAATTTGGTGTGATGTTGTTCCTATGGATGTGGGCCATATTATTCTGGGTAGGCCGTGACTCTATGACAGGGATGTTACCATATTTGGTCGTTCAAATGTGTGTACATTCTAGTTTAAGGGCAAGAAGGTCAAGCTAAATCCTCTGCCACCCAAGAATACAACTGGAAAAGAGTTCACCACACAGAGTAGTGTGAGCAGCCCAAAAGAAGTGAAGGAGTCGAAGTCCAAGTCCAAACCGCTCCATATTTTGAATGCCAAAGACTTTGAGCGAGAGACGGAGGCTGACTCGATGATATACGCCCTTGTGGCTAGGGAGAGTGTACCAGAGACTAGCGTAGAGTTACCCACTGAGGCCATTCAGGTAGTACATGAGTTTCGTAATGTCTTTCCTGATGATTTACCGAATGAGCTTTCCCTTATGAGAGATATACAACATACCATTGATTTAATCTCTGGGGCAACTCTACCAAACCTCCCGCATTACAGAATGAACCCGAAGGAGCACGCTGAGTTGAAGAGGCAGATTGATGAACTCTTAGAGAAGGGTTTTATTCGAGAGAGCATGAGTCTGTGTGCCATGCCCACCCTTCTTGCACCTAAGAAGGATGACACATGGAGGATGTGTGTTGATAGTAGGGCCATCAACAAAATCACAATCAAGTATCGGTTTCCCATACTGCGTCTTGATGACATGCTAGATATGATGGCCAATGCTACTATCTTCTCAAAAATTGACCTCAAAAGTGGGTATCACCAAATCCGTATACGCCCTGGTGATGAGTGGAAGACGGCCTTCAAGACGAAGGATGGGCTATATGAGTGGCTAGTTATGCCTTTTGGGTTAACTAATGCCCCAAGCACTTTCATGCGTGTGATGACCCAAGTGTTGAGACCCTTCATGAGGAAATTCCTGGTCGTATATTTTGATGATATATTGATTTATAGCATGACTAAGGAGCAACACCTCAACCATTTGAGGCAGGTTTGTGGGATCCTTAGGGCTGAGAAGTCGTACGCCAACCTAAAGAAGTGCGCATTCTTATCTAGTAGTGTGATCTTCTTAGGTTTTGTTGTGTCAGCTGATGGCGTATCTGCGAATCCCGAGAAGGTTAAGGCCATCGTTAATTGGCCTGAACCCCGTAATATTCATGAGGTGCGCAGCTTTTATGGCTTAACTACTTTTTATAGGCGGTTCATTTGAGGCTTCAGTTCCATTGTGGCTCCCATCACGGACTGCATAAAAAAGGGAGAGTTTCAATGGACAAAGGCCGCATTGAAGGCCTTCAAGGAGATAAAGGTCAAGATGACCGAAGCTCCAGTCAAAAGCTTTTGAAGTCGTATGTGACGCGTTAGGAGTTGACATAGGAGGAGTACTTAGTCAGGAAGGGCACCCTGTCGCCTTTTTTAGTGAGAAACTAAATGAGACGAAGTAAAGATATTCCACCTATGACAAGGAATCTATGCGGTAGTGCAATCACTATGCCATTGGCGACATTACCTGTTACCACAAGAATTCGTCTTGTTCTCGGATCACGAGGCCTTAAGATACTTGAACTCTCAGAAGAAATTAAGCCCCAGGCATGCTAATTGGGTTCAATTCCTTCAAGAGTACACTTTTGTGCTTAAACACAAGGCCGGTGTAGAGAATAAGCCTGCTGACGCGTTGAGTCATCGAGTCGCATTACTTAACTCCATGAGCGTTGAAGTTACGGGCCTTGAGAGCATCAAAGAAGAGTATTCTGAGTGTCTAGATTTTGGGGTTGTGTATATGTCTTTATTAGAGAGTCCGTCAGGAGCTAACAGTGAGTATTTGATTTGGACGGATATTTATTTAGGAGTGACCGCTTGTGCATACCACGCACCTCCCTTCGGGATTTTCTTGTCTGGGAGTTACATTTAGGGGGGGCCGCGGGTCATTTCGGTCGTGACAAGACCATTGCCCTAGTGGAGGATAGATTTCATTAGCCAAGCCTCAAGCGGGACGCGGCTAAAATTATAGGGCAATGTCGTACTTGTCAACTGGCAAAGCAGAGGAAACAGAATACAAGATTATATACACCTTTGCCAGTCCCATTCATCCCTTGACAGGACATCAGTATGGACTTCGTGCTTGGACTTCCCAAGACTATTCGAAAGCATGACTCTATATTTGTTGTCGTGGACTGTTTCTCTAAAATGGCCCACTTCATTCCTTGTTCTAAGACCTCCGACGCTTCTCATGTTGCCAAGCTGTTCTTTAGTGAGGTCGTCAAATTGCATGGATTACCAAAAACCATAGTGTATGACCGTAACGTAAGATTCATGAGTTACTTTTGGAAGACACTATGGCACATGATGAATACTAGGCTCCAATTTTCTTCTGCCTACCACCCTCAGACCGATGGCCAGACTGAGGTGGTTAATAGGAGCCTAGGGAGTTTACTTCGATGTTTAGTGGGGGAGCATACCAGGACATGAGACGCCGTACTACCTATAGCCGAGTTTGCATACAATAGTTCTGTCAATAGATCCACAGGTCTAAGTCCTTTTGAAGTCGTTACTGATTATAAGCCTAGGAAGCCTACTGATTTTATCCCCATGTCATTGTCCCATAGGCCACCAGAGTCTGCAAAGTCTTTTGCGCATCACATACATTCATTGCATCAAGAAATCAAGCGAAAGACCACTACTAGTAATGAACATTACAAATTTTCTGCAGACCTACATAGACGTTTCAAAGAGTTCAATATTGGGGACTCTGTGATGGTTCGCATCAGGCCCGAGCGGTACCCTCTAGGGGCCGTTCGTAAGTTACACGCGCGTAGTGCTGGGCCCTTCAAAATTATAAAGCGAAACGGTCTCAATGCGAATGAGGTAGATCTTCCACCTTCCATGGGAATTAGTTTCACATTCAATGTGGAGGATCTAGTTGCTTTTCAGGGACCCACTGATACTTTGTCCGGCCTTTCGCCCACCCATCCTGATGCCCTAGCCTTACCCTTTGATCCATGGCCTCTTCCCGACCTTTCATCCCAGCCTCTGCCTCCCATACCTAGCTTTTACACACCCAGAGAGGAAATAGAGGATATCCTGAACCATGAGATAATATCCACGTCGGATGGCGGGTTTTAGAAATACCTAGTTAAATGGAAGTCACGCCCAGCTTCAGACAGCGCGTGGCTCACTGAGGAGGAGCTTCAGAAACTTGATCCCTACATCCTAGAGCGGTTCAGGAGTTTTATTTCTCCAGTGGCGAAATCTTCGCAGTCGGGGAGAGTTGATGAGGACATTGTGCACACGCATGCCCGCACACCACCACTCCTACGCATGTACGTACGCAGAAGGAGGACCCCACCATCGATCTGGCTCGATGACGACGTCCAAGGAGGGCCTCCTAGTTAGAAGACAAGTTTTTGTTCAAAAAAAGTGGGCCCGATAGTCAAGAAAAGCCCATCATAGGATCTCATGATCGTGGCCCACTCGTCGGATTGATTTCATATTTTAGGTTTGCTTATTGTTATTATTTAGAACATTGTGAACGCTTTAGATTTCTCTGTTTGGTTTTTATTTTAGTTTACTTCATCGCCAAGTAATAAGTTGCGCACATGGTGCGAGTTTTGGGGTATAGGATTTTCCCTATAAATAAGCACCCCTTGTAATTCTTTTGATTCATTGAAGTTAATAAAAAAAATTCCTGCTTTATTTTTCTGCTCTCTTCGTGAGTTGTGGAAGAATTTAAAAGTGGGTGCGAAGCCCTCTCTTTTCGAAGGGCAACTACCGTGGTGCGAAGCCACATCAATCCCGATTCACTCCCATCCTCCATCATCTTTTTTTCCATCTTCCCCCACCATCTGTACTTCAAATTCGTCCCTTTTGTTGCATCAGATTTCTTCATTATAGCAGGTTTCCAGATTTCGGCTCGCGGGTGAGCTGAAACTTCGGCAGAGCACCACACTCAGACCAGAACTCGGATCGACGTCAGATTTGGGGGTTTTGTAGCCTAAGCCTGGCTGACCAAGGCCTAGGAATCCGTTTTTGGATTTCGTCCCCCACCACACGTGCGGCCAGCCTCAGGCGCACGTGCGCCCGCACCTGGCTCGCTGTCCACACGCAGGGACTGTCTCGGGTTCAGGTTTCTTCCTATTTTCCTCTCTTTTATACATGATTTCATAAATCCTGACCCTAGATTACATTATCCCTAATTGATTTGCCCCTTTTCTCATCCTAGGGTTCCTTGAATTGAGATTGGGAATCCCTTAGATTAGGGACTGATTCTTATACATGTGTGGGTGATTTCTATTTCCCTTTGAGTATTGTTTGGTTCATAATTTTCATTGATCCAGCCCTAACGTGTGTAGGCCTGGATCCGCATAGATTCCCATTTAATTGAATGTTTGGATTTTCATGTGGGATATGGAATTTGTGTGATTGTTTCTGAATTGGTGTGATCTAAGCCTGAAATCTTGCATATCATATTTAAATTCACGTCCTGCATCAATAATTGGTGGTAATTGAAGAATGGGATTGCCCCCCTTTTTGTTTGATTGGGTATGAGATTGTATGGAAGCTGAGAATTTTTTTTTTTAAAAATCTATCCAAAAAATGATAAGAAGAGCCCACACATAAAAAAGAACATGAAACCCCTTCTTTACCAAGCCCATCTACCAATTCATGGCCTCTCTTGGATTAGATTAAACGAAATGCCTGCTAAAGGCCCAACATTCCAAACTCAAGGATGGGGAAGTAATTTTCCATGGGTTTGCCTTCTTTTGTGAAATCCATTGCACATTTGGAATTGCCTTCTCTGGCCTCTTTAATGGAGAGCGAGTCTTTTTAAAAATTTCATCCCTGTTAGAATTGCTCAAATTTCTGTTACATTCGCATTCCTATGCCAGATAGTCGGAAGAATTCCATCTTAATTCCACCTGTCTCATTTCTTAAGAATTGCTATTGGGTTCTCCTATTGATTTTCCATCAATTAAGTAATCTTGGATCCAGAGCAATCTACCACGCAAACTTCCTAGGAGGACTGAAGCCCGATTCAATCACCGAGGACCCAGCTCTTTTAGTCTTTTTAGGACTACGAATGACATACCTTTGAGAACTCCTTCGATACAATGCACCAATCCAATTCAAGATGCGATTTATCCATAGTCGTCGCCTTGTCAGTGAAGATTTAATTATTTCTCCTTCCAAAGGCAACAAACAATACTGAGGGGGTATTTTCCCTAAGTTGCACCAGTGGGCAGAATACAGGTATCGGTTTCTCTCGTGGAATATAGGACTCTGCAGCCAAGATTTATAAGAGATGTGGTCTATTGATGTCCACACACTCCTAGATGAAGCAATTTCATTTTCAACACACTTACAAAATCCTAGTATATCTGCAAGTTAGATCCTGTAGATGTGTACGGTATTTGTGCATGCTGCTCTAGCATGCTATCAGATTGTATACGCTTCTCCTTTGTTACATAGCTGGTCGGGTCCTCAGTGGCATGTGTACTTGATCCTATGATTCAGTAATGCTTGTATGCAGAAAATGCTGAGGCTCCATGAATGCCGTTTGACATTTTGATTCAACCACGAGACAAATGGCTTGCAGGATGCCAATTTCTCTCATTGGTGAAAGTTACCAGCAAGTGTTTTATTTTTTATTATTATTATTTTTTGTTTTTTTGTTTTTTTTTTAAATGCTGACAATATTTTATTGAGGAAAACAAAGGAAATACAGGCAATATGACAGGCCAAAAAATTGCAGTTGGAGTTCTCAGGGCTGGTAGGGACTTATGATTCAAGCACAGCTAATGTGGCTGCCCTACTCTCGAGGGATCAAAATTGCAGCTGTACACCTCTGTTAACAACCCTTCCTCATCTCAACCGCAACTACCTCCGGATGGTTGTCGCGTTACCCATCTGAAGGTAGTTGCGGTTGAGATGAGGAAGGGTTGTTAACATAAAGGGAAGATAGTTTTTGAAGGCAATTGAATGGATTGAATCTCACAGATCAGTTTGTATTTATAGACTATAGATACAATAACCTTCTTGATAAACTATAGTTTGAATTTAATTGTAAATTTGATTCGCCACTGGTAACGCGCTAACCATCCAAAGGTAGTTGCGGTTGAGATGAGGAAGGGTTGTTGACACACCCTCTGAAGTTAAACGGCAGATGACTGGTTATGTGAAGCTTGGCTTGTAACAATTTAAACTTGGCAAAGCTTAAGCCTTTAGTGAATATGCCAGCTAATTGATCAACTATACCAACATAACGAACAATAAGATTACCCTAAGTAACCTTTTCTTGTATGAAGTGATAATCCACTTCAATATGTTTGGTGCGGGCAAGGTAAACCAGATTGGATGCCAAAGAGATGGCACTGATATTATCACAGTAGAGAATATGAGGCTGATGCATGCAGATAAATGGCTAAATCGCCTAACACCATATAGATCCAAAACAATTTTGCGCCTGTGACGGCAAGAGAATGATATTCAGGTTCAGTGCTGGAGCGAGAAATTGTGGGCTGTTTCTTAGAACTCAAAGAGATTAAGTTGGGACTATGGGACCAAGAAATACAACATACTTTAAAGTAGAACGATGATCATCAGGATCTCCTGCCCAATCAGCATCAGAATAAACTTGGAGGGTAAGAGAGGACCAGTAGGGCCTTTATAAAACCAGAGGCCATCTGAAATGGCTCCCTTAAGAAAGCGCAGGATATGCTTAACCGCCATCCAATGAGTTGACCGCGGAGCATGCATGAACTGATGTACTTGATTAATAACGAAGGCAATATCTAGCCTTGTAAAAACAACATATTGCAGAGCGCCCACAACGCTGCGATATTCATGAGATATGATAAAGGATCACCGTCGAGTCTGGAGCGTTTAGAGCCGGAGGCAATATGAGATTGCAAGGTTTAGCATCTTGCATATGTGTGCGGCGTAAGACATCGTTGATATATTTGGATTGAGTCAGGTACATATCTGATGCAGTGTGAAGCACTCCAAGTCCAACACCAAGAAAATAATGAAGTGGCCCCAAATCCTTCATTTTAAAAGGGCAGCTGAGATCAGCTGGGAGAGAAAGAAGGGCACTATGGCTACTAACAGTGAGGATAATATCATCGACATAGATAAGTAAAACAACAAATTTCTAGGCAGAACTGTGAACAAAAAGAGAAGTATCGGCAGAAGAGCCAACAAACCCCAGGCCCTTAAGATAAGTAATAAGGTGTAGATACCATGCACGCAGGGCTTGTTTAAGACCATACAGGGCTTTGTGGAGTCAATAAACATGATGAGGATGAGATGGATCCACAAACCCTTGGGGTTGCGTCATGTAAAGTTCCTTGGTAAGAACGTCATGAAAACCGCATTCTGCACATCAAGTTGTCATATAGTCCATCCATAATGAAGGGCAATAGAAAGAACTAGCTGAACCGTGGTATGCTTAACAACGGGTCTGAATGTATCATCATATTCAATTCTAGGCTGCTGAACAGATTGTTGGTAACCAAGACAAGCAGACTCGGATTCAATCCTTATTAGGGGCAGATACTATCTTAAAGAAAATGACTCTGTAATATGACTTGAAGCATCTCTCCCTCTTTTCAGTTTTTATGTTGCTTATTGCTCGCTTAACACGACAACCATTGATCAATATGGAGAATAAGATGTTGGGATTTTGATGCCCCTTCAACATCATCATCATCTAACATGATCTAAGTCCCTCCCCTTCCTCCCCCTCATTTTACAAAGTTTGAAGACATCTTTCTCACCTTCTCATCCCCAATCTATTGTAAAGATCATAGTAAGAAATGTAGCATTCAGTACATCACTCATTCTCAGCCTGTCATAGAAATCATATTTAAATTCCATGCGATTTTTAGTCGCCACCGGTAAGAGTTTGGCTATGTAGATGGCTCATCTAGCAAAACGTCATGTCAATTTTAGCTTTTTAAAGTTTCAACATCAACCTTGGTTTATTGGATTTTTTTACTCTCTTTCTTCGTCATACTTTTTCAGCACATGATAGTTTGAGTTGATTTTCTTTCTGAATTACTCAAGTGATGTGGAACTAACAAAGGACACTGAATGCAGACGTTGGGCGGATTGGATTGGGCATTTGTCATGATATCCGCTTCCCAGAACTTGCCATGTTGTACGCAGCAAGAGGTTCATTGTTTTCTCCATCTTCGTCTTTTATCCTTGGATTTGGCTGCTAACTTTATCACAGTGTATCTTTTATACATCAACTGCCTCTAATATATTTACTTGTAAATTTGTACTATCCTACTATCTCAAAATAGGCTTTTGGATTTTACTATTTGAGAGTCAAAACTCATTGTAAAGAAAATAGGTAAAGTAAATTGTGATCATTACATTTTCACATTATAAAACTATCATTTTTATAGTGATTTCTAGGTGAAACAGATAATGTAGTAAAATCATTATTGCAGTCAAATGTAGGTGAAATCACCGCACAATTACAAAAGTAATCTTTACTCATTTATGGCCATTTACCATTGTAATCAGAAAACCAAACAGGCCCATAAGATTTAAAATCCTTTTAGTGGTTATTATTTTCTGTTATGTATATGAATTTTAGATGTCAATCTTTAGGATGATTTAGATATAAAATAACTAATAGTACAAATTTCAGGTATCCCTTTGGATATTTATTTTTGTATTTTTGGTCTATTGATGCAGGACATGAAATTCAAGTATGATGTGCAAGATTTTCAGGCTTTAGATTACACTAGTTCAGAAACAATTACACAAAATTCCACATCCCACACGGAAGTTCAAATAGTCAATCAAGGGGAATCTTATGCAGATCTAGGCCTACACATGCTAGGGTCGGATCAATCAAAATTATAGACCAAACAAGAATCAAAGGAGGATAAATTCATCCACACATGCACAGAAATAATTCCCCCAATCCAAGGGATTCAGAAATTTCAATTCGGGGAACCCTAAGGTTGAAGAAAGGGCATAAAATTGGGGATTTGAGTAATTTAGTGTTAGGTTTAGGGATTTTGGGTGAAAGAGGAGTGAAAGAGAGGAGAGAGACGAACCGGAAAAGTACCGCACGTGTGGACAACAACAATGGCCCAGACGCAATGCGTGTGATCCCGGCCGCACGTGTGTGGGGCCCACTATTCAGAAAAAGGCCACCTTCGCCCTGGTTGGCCAAATATGGACTCCAAAACTCCCAAATTTCAACTCGATCCGACGCACGGTTTGTGCATGGTGCTCTGCCAAAGTTTTAGCCCTCTACATGGCCAGATTCTAGAAATCTGTTGTAGAGAGAAAAATGTCTGCAAATATTGATGGATTTGTAGACGGAATGCTTGTACGAGAAGAGAAATATGGATGGAAGAAGGTGAAGGTGAATCGGGATAAGTGTGACTTCGCACTACGGTAGTCAGCCCTTCGAGGAAGGGAGGGTTTCGCACCCAATTGAATCTCCACAACTTAGAAATTTAAAGGAGCAGAGAAACGCAGTAATTTTATTAATCTTCATTGAATAAAAAAGACTAAAAGGGGTGCCTATTTATAATAAAACCCTATACCCTAAAACTCGCGCCATGTGCGCAACCTATTACTTGGCGATGAAGTAATAAAAAATAACAATTAATCAAAGCAATCTAAACCATCCATGATACTCCTAATAGCAATAATAAGCAAAACCCAAAGTACTAAATTAATTGGAATAGTGGGCCACGATAATGAGAACCCATGGTGGGATTCACATGACTATCGGGTCCACTCCAACGAACCAAAACTAGGAATCCCTCCCTGGACGTCGTCATCAATCCAGATCGATGGTGGGGCCCTCCTCCTTGTGTACGTGCGGGGGGGCGTGCATGTGTGCGAGATGTCCCCATCATCTATATAAGCCATCTAAGGCCATATATATGAAGGGGGTTGATGAAAGGAGCTTCGCTAAGTGAACATACGTGTTTAATAAAGCTCATGGACATACCACACATGTGCCAGCATGCCACATATGTGCAATACCCAATCCATCCATCAGGTTGGTCTGAACTCGTACATGTTTTCCCAAAAAATAAATCTGGTCCACTCAGCATGCGGGCCCTAATAATGGAAACAGGTGGATTGGTTAGAAAACTTCAGCCAAAGTTTTTTGAAGCCGTACAATTGTTTTGCTGTGGCCCACCCGACCAGTGGATCAACCTGATTCTTGGGCTGGATTCTTAGGCTGGGGCATTAATGTAGCAGCGCTGTTCTGATGGGTGGATCGGATCTTGAACCTATTGTGCCATGTTGGCATGTGTGGCGTGCACGTGAGCTTTTTTGCACATCCATGTGGGCCTATCAAGGCTCTGATGAAAGACAGTTTGGAAGGAAATAAAAAAGAGTTTAGGGAGAATATTCACTTGTAGAGAGTTAAAACCCATATAACAACTACTACAACAACATTTCTGCAACTTTTGGTCCTTGCAGAAGGTGGGTTGTGCTTACTGTGTAGGTAACTGGACAAAAATCAGGTCGGCCACACATGTACAAAAGCAATTGATGGCTGAAAAAGAAAATCCATTGGTCCACATTCAAAGCGCATGTCCTGACTGCCTGATAAGTGGACCATCCTATTTTCGAGCCAGGTGATCTAAGCAGTAGGGCCTGCCTGATGGGCAGCTTGTATTGCACACCTGCAGTCCCTCACATGACAAGCATAAAAGCCAGTGCATACGTTCGGTCTTTAACTGTTAAAAGGTGATGCAACTGTTTCGCATTTTTTCAGCTGGATCAACTTCAAAAGTTAGCTGGCTGTCCGCTAGCACTGCAACTTGGGTTCGGGTTAACCCAAACCTGACTGACCCAACCCGAGTTGGGGTCAGGTTGAGAAACACCAACCTGATTTGACTTCGGGTTGGTCAAATTCAGGTTGGGTTAGGTCAGGTTGGGAATACTCACATGTACTTGGGTCTTAAGTCAGGTCAGGTTGGGTCTAGAGGACTTTGGCATGGATTCAGGTTGGGTGCCTTGGGTTAGAATTCAGGTTGGGTCCTCTTGAGATTGGGTTGGGCTCAGGTTGACCCTGAACCCAACCCAACCCGCCCAAGTTGCACCCCATCTCTCTCTCTCTCTCTCTCTCTCTCTCTCTATCTCTCTCTCTCGTTTTCTTATGCCACTTTCCTGAATATGAATTACTCACTGAATTAATGCTTACTGTCCATTGGTTGGACACTAGGTGCTCAATTGATATGCTATCCTGGAGCATTCAACATGAGCACTGGTCAGTTGCTATGGGAACTAATGCAGAGAGCAAGGTAATAATACACTGGTTCTTGCTTGATATTTGTTGGTCACTTTGTTTAAATGACTCGAGCATTTATTATGAGATATCTCAATGTGGGAAGCTATTGTGGCATGTTTTTCTACAGTTGGAGATGCTGCAGGAGGAAGCATTATCTGACATGTGACTTGAGGCTTTGTGCAGAACACATGGGTTTTAATTCTGACAAGTGGGGCATATGGTTTGGTAACCCATGCCATTGGTTTGCTGATTCTTACTGTGGATGGACCATGGCCCAAGAATCCTCTAGATTGGAAGATCCTAGCCACCAATCTTGGGATTTTTTTTTTTCCTACTTGGATGTTGATTATTGCTGTATTTCTCTTATTAACCGTCCATTTGTAGATCGAAAGGTTGTGATTATCCTATCGAGGAGATTTTTGGGGCATGGTTCACCTACAGCGGGACACAAGTCACACAACAAATCACTGCTCTAGATTGCCAAACCATGGGCCCCACTTGTCGGAATTTTAAATTGTGCAAAGCCTCAGGTTGCAAATCCTATTCTTTTCTTACTGGAGAATAATTTTCTTGTAGGTTCTTTTTTCAGTTTAATTTTTGTGAGATTAACTATGATAAAGCAGCGAATTGGGATTATCCAATGGGATTCTTCTTCCATAAGCAAAGATTTAACAAATAATAATCTTGGTTAGTCTATTCATCCATGGAACGTGGACAATTGATACTCTTACCAGTGTCCTTGCTCGACTCTCCTCACTCCCTGCTCTTAATTTGTCCTGACATGTCTTCTACTGTTTAAGTACACAGCACTTATCATGCCATGGTGACCGCATCTGATGCTTGTGGACATGATTCACATAAAAGACGAATATGTTTAGTTACTATTATCTTTTATCTTTTGGATAGTTTTCTATGTATGTTTATTTATTTATTTATCTATTTTTGGGAATCAAGTTGATCCCAGATAGCTATGAGCCTGGGACGAGGATATGATGATGATGATGATGATGACATTCAATACAATATTTTATTGGATGTTGGTGAATCCGAATTTCAAAATACATTGTTTGTGGTAGCATGTAGATGTGGGGCCCATGTGATGCATGCATAAAATCCAACCAGGCCATATACATCAACACATGCTATCCCCAGGGCCTTAAAATCAGGGTGATTAGTGAATCAGGTGGGGCACACCACAGGGAACAAGTTGGGAGGGAACTACCACCCTTGATTTCCATGGAGAAACCACTGTGTTGTACATATGAAATCCAGGCCATTCAGACTCTTCATCTGGTCTGGACGAAGGATCGGGCCGAAAATAGGCTGTTTCAAAAATCAGGTGGGCCCTTGTGGAAATCAAGGGTTGGAGTACCCTTTCACATTGTTCCTTGTGTTGTGGAACACTTAAGACTGTTAGATCAGGCTGATTTTTGGCACCTGGACATAATATGATGTCTCGCATCTGATGGATGCGTTGGATGGCCTTCGTACATCATGTGGGCCCCACACCTGCCGGCACCATAGTTGTCAAAATCGTACGATTTACAATTTATGATTTGAGTCTAATATTGAGAAAAATCTTGAATCCCTTTTTAGATGAATCCCACAATTCTATGATTTGAATCCTATGATTACCCTTCAAATCCCGATTTAGGATTCAAATTATACTTGTTCTCTTTTATTTTAATTTATGATTTGAGTCTAATATTAAGAAAAATCTTGAATCCCTTTTTAGATGAATCCCACAATTCTATGATATGAATCCTATGATTACCCTTCAAATCCTGATTTATGATTCAAATTATACTTGTTCTCTTTTATTTTAAGCTTTACTTGGCTTTTATTTTATGTTTTTAAATTGGTGGGAGTTTTAATAATTGTTTAGAAAAAAGTTAATTATTTTATTTTGTTCTTGATAAGAGATTAAATGATAGATATTCTCTTCAACTTTAAATCATGGAGTTTTTCTTATGATTTCTTAATGTCGAAACACCAAATTGATCTTTGACTTATCTGGAGTGTTTTTATGGATGGTTGTGATCATGTTGACCTATATGTAGCGTGGTAATGATGGTTAGAAACCAAAATGTCTTTTCTTGTCCGTCTATAGAATCAAATGATATGGTTTTACTATATGTATTGTGGTAACGATGGTTAGAAACCAAACGTAGCATGGTTGACCTATATGTCGTATGTTTTTTTAGGGTAAATTTCTTAAAAGACATAAAAAGAGGAAAGACAAGAATCCTTTAACACTGTCATGAGATGGTATTACTTGGTGCATAATGAAGGGGAAAGGATGATTGATGAGTTTTTTTTTTTTTTTTTTTTAAACTATTTATATTTTTTAGATTTTTTTTTTCATTTTTTAAGAAAATCATGAAAAATCTAACCATTTACAGTACGATTCGACTCCTATTATGATTTGCAATACGATGTCGGGATCCTAATCTAGCCCCTAGTGATCCATATCTATATCCAGGAATCAAAATCAAGTTATCAAAAATGGAACCATACAACCACCTTACTTTTGTGGATCCTGCTACAACATATCCCGATCAGGCTTTCCCACTTCCTAAGCTCCAACAGACATGTTTCCTTGCTTCAAAAGACTCAACTCGATATTAGTCTTCTAGCATACGTATCTTGAGCATATGACTGAGCAAAGAAATCCCATACCTCTTGATCTTAAGCTCGACAACATTGCCCGGCACCACCATTAGCTCACGGTGGTACCAGTAACCCTTGAGCATGCTCCTTGTTTGATACAAAGTATCTGTGCATGGCACTAATACATGCGTTCAATTTCCGAATTTCCATTAAGTAGCTGATGCCACTTTTGTTCTTTCACTTACTTTCTGGGGGTGAAATCACTGAAATATGCATCTTGCCTCTGGCCTGCCATTTTAACTTTTGTAGTTGCTCCACCACATATCTCCACGTATTGTTAAGAAGATCTGTCAAGACTAATCTAAAACTTTTTGGTGGCTGCCAAGTGAAGGTTTTTAATAATTTCATACTTTTGTGTCGACCCCAGAAGTTTGCTCTAGTGCATATACAATTACTAGGATTTATTTTAAGGATAGCCTCTACAGAGGTCTAGGCCTTCTGTAATCAGCTACACTGCTCTCCAGGACCCATGGCTGACTTAAACCCTTCTAGAATAACATTTATGGTGTCCCCTTCAATCACAGCAGGAAGCAAATTGAACACCTGGAGAGATGTAAACAAATTAAATTTACTTAAATTCCCTTGATTTTGTGCTGGGTGAGGCCGGGTCTGGCTAAAATGACCCAAGCCCAAGCCCAACCCAAAAAAAAATTTGTGGACCATGCGTGCTAGGTCCAAACCCAGTCCAAATCCAGGCCTGGTGGGCCGCCTGGCTCATTGCCACCCTTAGTTATGTCTGCCCCAAAAGTTTGCTCTGATGCATATACAATTGTCTGGTTTTATCTTAATATCTCAAAATGTCAAAATTTCATGCACATGTACTCATCCCTTTCATGCTCTATCCATTCCAGGGCAGTGGATAATCAGGTATGTTCTTTGCTCTCTTTCAACTTATTTTTAGAAGCTTTCTGGTTCCACAGAAATGAACCAATCACGGTCAGTTACTACTCTATGGTGCACATGGCAATATGGCCATGACTTTGGTCGTCCAACTGGCGGGCCCTACAGTGGATGAATTCTACAAAAGCCTCTCTAATAACAATTGGGTCTTGTTAATAGATTTCTCCTGTTTGGATCTGGACTGTTAATGCTTCACTGTCCATTTGGCGCTGCAAATTGTTGGTCATCCACAGTAGAGCCCACCACATGGATGGTCCATAATCACCGATAGCACAGCCACTTTTACTGTGGAGCGGCAACGAGGTATAATTGGTTCCCCGAGTGATGAAATTTGTGACGGGATGTTAACACCAATGATGGTTTGTTCTGGTGATAGTTATTTGTGGCCACTTGCTCACCGGCTCGAGACACTAGCGCTGATTACGTTACGTGGGGCCATTCAACTCTTGTTGGACCAGTAAGAGTAACCTCTTAAATTGTAGAGTCTATTTTGTATTTTATTTAGAAATGGACGGTATATGTGTGAGTGTTTTGGATGAATAGCAACTGGTGGTTTTTTATTTTTATTTTTTTGCAGTTTGGAGAAGTAATATCAACCACTGGGCATGAAGAGAGTACTGTCATTGCCGAGATCGATTATTCTCTTATTCAACTCCGAAGGTGATGGTCCCCACATCCGAACAGAGTATCTTTAGTCGTGGTGTGTTTTGTACTGTTTATTACATGGTATCAACCCAATAATTATGAAATTGGTGAATGCACCAATCAATCCATACTTCCACTTGATGGTCACCTCGTGCATATGCTTTCTGCAGTAGTTGGATGTTTCGGACCATTTTTGTCTATAGCACGCTCCAGTGGTACCGGTACCACCATAAGCTACGATGGTACCAGGATGTGGTTGGGTACATGAGGTGTGCACAACATCTAAACCGTACATCATATGCGTCACCCCATTTTACCTCCAGATCAAAATAAGAGCGATCCAAGCTTCAGTTGGGCCACAACACGGAACAGTTTGAGAGGAGATGCCTGCCGTTGATTTGCACGGGGGAACCACTATGTTGTGTATGTGAAATCCATGCCATTCAGGGTAAAAATCAGGCATTTTTGCAACTCAGGTGGCTCCAGGTGAAATCAAGCTTGGGCATCCCCTTTTTATGTGCTATGGCCACCTGATTCATGGATCTGCCTGGTTTCTAGTCCCTAGAGGTAAGTTGAGGTGATGCACCTGATGGACGGGTTGGATGTCATTCGGACATCACGTAGGCCCCACATCATCCTGGTATCACTGTAAGCTTATGGTGGTACCAGGTACCAATGGAGCGCATGCCATTTTTTTTTTTTTGGGTCCATTCTTTTTTCTTGATCCAAAAGTGGGTGATGGACATGACCTTGTAATCTTCTAGTCGGCATGATTTCCTGGGTATAGTTCATGCAAGAGGTGGTCCACTAAATGAACAGTCGAGGTCCATTTTCAAAGTGCATCTATTCAGGGTTCACAGGGTTATACCATTTACTGGATGTAATGGACGCACTGGATCCTCTCTCTCTCTCTCTCTCATTAATTAATTTGAAATGTGCAGGTCAAACCTCCCTCTTGAGAAGCAAAGGCGGGGAGATATATACCAGCTGAGGGGGGTCCATGGACTGGATTCTGAAAAATGACACTTTAATCACCTGCTTATCTTTTGATTCAATAAAATGAGGTTAGAAATATTTCCAGACTACAACTCCATTCAGAAACTCAGCTCTACTATTGTCAGAGCACAATGAGTTATAATGCTCCTAGTTGCATCAATTCATTTGGACAGTTCAATTAGCCTATCTGAACTGTCCATTAAGTCCAGTACAGATTCCATGGGCTATGATGCAAACATCACATTAATGGGATGATACAATCTATCCTTGTTTTGGCCTCTTTTTTCTTTTCTTTTTTGCCGTCCATTTTCAAAGTCACGGATGGGATGGTTACAATTGCCTAACTTTTGTTATTTTTTAGAATCATAAGCAATCCGTGATAGGTTCAAACAAATAGATGGATCAAATTGTTTATTGGACCTTTTTTTTTGCAAGTGATCTTGACTGTCCACATTAAAGACCATTGATCCAATGGTTAGATTTATCACATCAGTGTGATGTTTGCATGGCAACCCATGAAATATGAGCTGGACCTAATGAACAGTCTCGATTAATGGATTTGACTGGTTAAGTTTCCCAACACAACTAGGAGCACTATGACTCATACAATGAGAGCACTGGAGCATTTCTCATAAGATTTTGGGTGCTTAGTCTTTACCAAGTAATTTATGAAATTGAATCACATACTTTTTTTTTGCGAAAGGCGAATTGATTCACATGCAATCATTGTCGTAGCCTTATCCTGATTATTTGAGGTCCGCTTTATGAATCTTATTTTCCTAATCATATACAAAACAAGAACCAAAAGACATCTATTTGGGTCCTTACTCATGCCTTGGTGGTAGACACACAAGAGTTTCAACACAAGGTCATGGGTTCGAGTACCCATTGTGGTGGTGTGAGTGCGTGGGTGTGTGTGGGGTGTTAGTGTGTTAAAAAAAAAAAAAAAAACCTACTCGTTTACTTGGGCTTGGCATTGCTTTCTTAGTGAATGACATACAATGGGAATGGAAATAGTGAAAAGGCCCTCTTAATAAAGGGAACCATAGAATTGCATCTGATCAGAATTTGGTGGATGGACCATGCCCCAGAAACCCTCTGCGCTAGAAGATCCCAACCATCCAATTTTATTATGTTTTTCCCATTGGATGCTGCATTTTTTTCCCGGGCTGTTTGCGAAGATATGGTATTTTCCACTTGTTTGTACTAGACAAAGTAGACGTGGAAATCCATCGTGTGATTATTATGTTCTTCCTCGGAAAATGAGTTAATTGATTTCTCTAGAAAAGTGAATTCATGAGCATTTTCTCTAATTTTGGGGACACCAAACTGACTAATGAGGGGTCTTTTTTGTTTTCCAGGCGAAAAAGAACCTCTATCCAAGCAAGATATGGTGTACGAAAAACAAATCAATTTCCATGAAAATTACTTGCAAAACTAATCAATTCTTTTTCACGGTTTTCAATATTTTTTATACAATACTTTCAGGCCATTTATACCATTAGACATTAGACCAGTGATCTTTGAGATAGAGGTGGTCCAATCATTCATCTTCAAGATCTATCCAATCAAACCATTGACCATTGATTTTGGAGACCAATCCAAACAGATCATCAAAATCTATTCAGGGGGGTGTTTCTGGGTTTTTTTTTTTTTTTTTAATGGTGTTTTTCAGATTTTTCTGAATGTTTTTCAGCATTTCTCGGTGTTTTTTCAATTTTCTCATGCTCATGGAGCGTTTGAGCTACTGAAATTGCAATTTGGACTAGCCATAATTTCCAAAACCCAACCTCATCTGTAATGTGTCACTCTCAAATTTTAGGTCAGGATGATTTTTTGGATATATGGTGAGGAGGGAATCCTACTTCCAAATGCAAGCAAGAAATAGATAATTTGCATTGGACGAAAATGCCATCATCGTAGAAATTGTCTACTCTACAAAGTTTTGTGGTGGATCCAGCCTCATTTCGATTCTTCATATCCAAACAAGCCCTCCTGATTGCAGTTTGGTAAGAAACCCAAGAAACAAAAATGACAGATACTTCTATTAAAAGAGCTGGAGAAACCCTTACCAAATGTTGAAAACTAAAACCAAAGGACCCAAAGCCCTTCATATAGGTAGTAGTCATTAAACACAACCACATTATTACAATAAAACCTATGAAACTGCTGTATTCCAAACACAAGCCACTAATCCAAGGGATGGGGTTTCTTGTCCCATTAGGGAGATTTTTGGGGCATGGTCTGTTCATGTTGAGGCCCATCTGATCGAACGGTCTAAATTGTGGAACCATGGGCCCAACTTCTACATTCTGTATGCATATAATGTCGAGGCAAATCATACTTAAAATCCTCTTATTAGTATATTCTGCATGGTAGCATCCCTTGGTGTAATCTTAGTGTCTTTCATATCTACTTATCAATACAAAAATGGATGGAAGTGATCTTTCCGACCTAAAGCTTTGGTTCGTTTAACTGCTCTTTTATCTTTCTCAGAGCGCAGGTGACAATGGCAAAGGAGGGTCTGATCGAAGGGTTTGCATCCCAGGAGTGGCGGATGAGACAGATGAGCTCTTCAAGCCGTCCATCGTCGTCCGTAGGAAGTGTAGGTCTGAGCCTCCCATTCCCAACTTCTCGTGCAATCTGTTAGGAAGATGTGGTAATGAGAATCAGTGATTATGGGCCGGCATTTTATACTAATGTTTAAATATCGTCCAATATCAGGACATATAGCCGAATGTGTACTGATCATGGTTTTAAGACTCATCTGAGTCGGGTGCAACTCGGATTCGGCAATACCCGATCCAGTTCGAGTCACCCCAGACTCGGGTGATTCTTGACTCGAGACTGAATGAGTTGATCCGAGTCGCCGAGTCTAGAAACCATGGGGCGATTCTGGTGAGTCTTGACTCGACTTGACTCGAGACTGAATGGGTTGATCTGAGTCGCTGAGTCTAAAAATCATGGTAGTGGTATCATGCCTCTGTCTAAGGTGAGACCTGATACACTGATTTTAAACCTTGATTTATAGTGGGATTTGTTGATTGATTTGAGCTCTTCTACTTGTCTAATTACCACACGTTTGAGCTGCAGGCCCACTCTGTGATGTGTGTGGAATCCAAACCGTGCATCTAGTGCGCCACCTCACGTTTACCTTACATGCATCTCAATAATCATCATGATTCAAAACTCAGGTGGGAAACAATGTACTATTACACCTGAAACCTATATACATTTAGGAGGTTAGGTCCACTTGAGTTTTGTAATGGTCTGAGTTCTGGTATGTCCCTTCATCTTGGTAAGGCGCTCTAGCTGATGGTGTTGGATGGAATGTAAACAACATATTGTGGACCCCACACTCCATCTGGAATTTTCTACTATGGGCGTAGAGCTCCATGATGTCCCTCATGGATCCCTTTGGTGTGGCCCATTAGAGTTGTGGGTCAATCTGGAATTTGGTATCAAGGCCTAATATGGCTGGGCACATCTAATGGACGGGTTTGATGGAACTCACAAATCACGGTGTGGACCCCATATAGCCCAAACTTATGGTAATTACTATACATCGGGGAAGACAGTTGTGATCATTCCACGCGATGAATGTTGATGGATGGCCAGTCCTTTCAACCATCCATTTCGCTCATTCATCTAGGTCTTCGTTTTCAGTCATCCCCACCTGATGAATGGCCCAGGTTTAGACACATGGGAAGGATAGGATTCAAGTGGCCTTAGCACAGTCATGCTAAATGGTCAGGGTAAAGATGAAGAATGCATTGATTGGTTTCCTGGTTTACAGTCATGGCTGGAATGACTTTTCACGGCCATGATGAGACAACATCAGATGAGGTCCCATTTCATTATCAATCCAACGGATGTGATTAACTGTAAAATGAAACCTTCTGAGTAGGTTGAATACTGAGTGTTGTCTGAAATGTAGCAGATGGGTGGATAGGCATATCTAGTCTGGTAGAAATGTGGTAGGAGTATCTTGATAAGTGGCCCTGATTTGAATGGTTATGATGATGAGTGGACCGTACCTCAAAGGGCCCATAATCCGTATCTACGTATGGATATTGGCCAGTGATCAGCTCATTCAGTATGATTCCGAAGCTGTAGACGTCGCACTTCTCATCGTATGGTTCGACGCGGATCACCTCTGGTGCCATGTAGACAAAGGTCCCTGGAAAATGAAACCAAATCTCCACCGTTGGTTTATTCATTTGGAGCCAACTTCCTATCTATGTTATCTCATTCTACTTTGTAGGCGTGGCCGTGGCCCAGGCCAGGGCTGGGCCCTAGCCCCATAAGCTGTGGCCGTATAAAGCTTGTCTCTAAGAATTTTTTTTCTCCTTGAGATGATCTCTCCAGGCAACTTAGTAGGTGAGGCCCTGACTGTGGGGCCCACTTTGATGTATGTTTTGTATATCCATGCCGTCCATCCGTTTTTCCAGATCATTTTAGTAGTAAGTTTCAAAATTGAGGCCGATACGAATCTCAGGTGAACCACACTACAGGAAACAGTGGTGGGTGAATGCCTACCGTTAAAAACTTGTTAGGGCCCACTGTAATATTTATTTGACATCCAATCTGTTGATAAGGTCACACATACCTGGATGAAGGGAAAACAGAAATAGCAGCTTGATCTATAACTTTTCTGGCCCCCAAGAAGTTTTTTAATGGTGAAAATTCAATCCCTATTGTGTGGTCTACCTGAGATTTGGATATGCCTTATTTTTGGAAGCATGCCCTAAAATGGGCTGGAAAAACAGATGGACGGCATGGATATACAATACATACATCGAGGTGGGACCTATGGTCAGGGCCTCACCCACTATGTCATTACCCACGGTGAATGGGAGCCATAGCCGATTAGGTGCGGCCCCGCCTCGCCCAAGATGGTGTGACCCTTACGGTGGAGCCCACCTTGATGTATGTATTCTATATCCATGCCGTCCATCGGTTTTACCAGATCATTTTATGGCATCCCTAAAATGAAACAGATCAAAATCTCAGGTGGACCATACTATATGAAACCGTGGTGATTGACCATTAAAAAAAAAAATTCTAGTGGGCCACAAGTTTTAGGTCAAGCAGATAGTTGTTTTTTTTTTTCCCCTTCATCCATGTTTTTGTGACCTTATCAACAGGTTGGATGGAAAATAAACATTACGGTGGGCCCTAGGAAGTTTTTAACGGTGGGGCATTCAATCACCACTATTTCCTATAGTATGGTCCACCTGAGATTTGGATCTGCTTCATTTTTTTGTCTCATGCCATAAAATGATCCAGGATGGACGGCATGAATACATACATCAAGGTGGACCCCACAGAAAGGATCACACCTAATCCTCTTCCATTGAGATTTGTATCTGCTTCATTTTTGGTCTCATCCCAAAAAATGATCCGGAATGGACGGCATGGATACATACATCAAGGTGGGCCCCACAGAAAGGGCCGCACCTAATCCTCTTCCATTCACAAGCCTCTTTAAACCGTCCATTCTTTCTTTAATGGTGACCCCATATTGGAGAGAACCAATGGGCTGGACTGGGCCATTGATCATTAGCCCGGGCTTAGATTTCAAGCCTCGACCCTAAGCCCATGCCCTGCCCTTAAAACCCCACTTCTTTAAATGATTTTCAATTTGTTTGTTAGGCGTCGCTTATCCGTTCATCAGGTGGGCCACACATGATGACATGGACATGTGACACAAGGAAAAGACAAGGAAGAGAATCTCTACCTGTTTCACCGGTATGGGCTTTCTCTCCTTCACGCAAGAACCGAGCATGACCGAAATCCGCCACCCTTACGTGCATGGCATCGTCGAGAAATATATTACTGGGCTTCAAATCTCTATGAAGAACTTTGGGCATTTGTCCATGCAAGTATTGCATGGCCTTAGCTATTTCCAGCCCTTTATCTATCCTATCCTCCAACGGTGGTAACGGTATCGACCGTTCCTTTTTCCTTTTTCCTGGCCCATGCAACCATTCCTTCAACGTCCGTCCGCTCAGGAACTCCGTTACGACCCACCCATTTTCAGGTGGGCCCAGACACGCACCGATCAGGTGGAGGACGAAAGGGTGGCGCTGGCGCGATAAGGTCTCGAGCTCTTGTGCAAACCACATGTAGCTGTTCTCTGATGAATGGAAGTGATCCGGGTATATGCACTTCACGGCTACGTCGAGGCCTCGCCACGTGGCTCGGTATATATCAGCCGTTGATCCCTGGCCCACCTTTTCGTGTAACTCGATCTGTGAAGTGGTTGATGTATCAGAGAAAGGGAGTTTTGGAATTTTCAACTTGTGGACCCCCATGTATGAGAAATGATCTATGCTGTGTTGTGAGTGGTTGGATGCAGTTTGGCTAGTGACGCAGCCAGGTGGCTAGTGGTCGGTGCTATGTGGACCCCACTATGATGTATGTGTTTTATCCACGCCGTCCATCCATTTTGAAAGATAATTTTATGGCTTGATACCAAAAATTAGATAGATATAATTCTCAGGTGGACCACACCATGGGAAAACAGTTTGATTGAATGTCCACCATTAAAAACCTCCTAGGGCCCACTGTAATGGTTATTTGACATCTAACCTGTTGATTAGGTCATACAGACTTGGATGAAGGGAAAAAAAAATATATCAGCTTGATCCAAAACTTTTGTGGCCCCCAAGAAGTTTTTAATGGTGGGATTTCAATCAACACTGAGTGGTCCATTTGAGATTTGAATCAACCTAGTTTTTGGGATCATACTATAAAATGATCTGGAAGAATGGGTGGACGGCATGGATGAGACACATATATCATGGTGGGGCCCACAGAGCACTGACCATAGCCATTGGCTAGTGGCAGGGTCAATAGCCAATCCGTTTCCGTGAGTGGTTGCATGTGGAAAGGTGGACACACTTCGGTCATTGTACTGGACCGTTCATTACATCCAACCATCTGCTATCAGTTATCCAACCCATGGATCGGACGGTTAGAATCCTCCAGTGGAATTGGTCATTGAGAGCTATAAGCAATCCAAAATTGAACATACCGTAAAGTTGGTTCGGATTGATGAATAGGCCTACTATTTTTATCAATGATCTTGACCCTTCATTCCTCGACCTGTTGACTGGATGGTCGGGATTGTCCATTTTACCATAACGTTTTATAGCATGGGCACAAAAACGAAGCAGGTCCAAATCTCAGGCAGACCACACCACAATAAACAATGGTGAATGATCATTATAAGCTTTTTGTGGGCCATGGAAGTTTTGGATCAAGCTGATATTTGTGCTTTCCATTCATCCATGTCCATGTGACCTTTTCAACGGGTTGGATGGCAAATAAACATTAACCTGGATCGTAGGAAGTTTTTAATGGTGGGCGTTCAATGACCACTGTTTAACGTGGTGTGGTCCACCTGAGATTTGTATCTTCTTCATTTTTGGGCTTATACCCTATAATAATTTGGCAAAACAGATGAACGGCATAGATATACAACACATAATTGAGGTGGGCTCCTATGCAGGCGGATGGAAGTCATAAATGGGCCTATGACTAAGCCCAAGCCCATCCTGTGATGGGCTTGGGCCAGCCCATAACTGTAGATATGTATGCACCCCAGAAAAAAGTGACCTACCTCATGTGGCTCAATGAACCATCCGTTCATCTTAGCTTGATTTGTGATGGATGAAAGGTGCTGATCAACGGTCATGGTGGGCTGCAGCGTGGAGATGAAATCAGTGGAGAGAGGAGATTGGCGGGCGAAATTGACAATCAGATCCATGAAGCCTTTCTCTTGTGCAATCTGCAAGCAGTACTTGAGGTAGTCATGCATCATTTCCAGCTTAGCTTTTATCATCTCCTTCTGCTCTCTCTCTTGATTGAGTTGCCTTTGAAGATCAGCAACCTTCACGGACGGCCAAGAAAAAAAAATTTAAAAAAATCAGTAAAATGAGTGGGCCCCACTTGGAATTATAGGTGGAAATTGATTTTGTGCGCACGGTGCGCATTGGGGGGGTGTGCACACAATTTCTCACCAATGATCCACCGTTCATCAACGGTTGCGGGCGGGAATCTCGATGCACATTGTAAAGTGGGGATCTGGAAATTGGATTTAGCTTTTTGAAATGCTTGGTAGACACCGCCCGCTGTTTTGTAATGGTATGAGAGAATGTGCGCATCTAGTCTCGGTGCGCTTTTAGTTGTGGCTCCAATGGTAGTTTACCACTATTTTAAAATTGTGGGGACTCATCCTCTTACATGTGGCCCATGTGTACGGCCATCCGTTCCAACCGAATTCTGGGGAGATCATGGATGGGCCATAGATCAAAAATCACAACCGTTGATCAATTTTTAACCATCAAATAGATGGTTAAAAGTAAAAGAGTAATCTGTTCAAATTCAATGGCCAATATCAGAAGGTTCCTGTCATTTGGTTAGCATGATTTTGGGTTATTCTCCATCGTCCATCCAAATTTCGGTAGCAATCCTGATGGTTTGGATTGCAATACAGTACGACATATGGATGAGTCACTGCCTCTTCTAAATGGTGGTGAATTATCTCAGGAGTCTTGATACTATTGAGATCAAAGACAAAAAAGAAAGGAAGAGAGAAGCATAAAGCTCTGATAAGCCCACACGTGTGTAAAAGACCATATACACGCCACACATGTGCCAGCATTAACACGTGCAAGATCCAGATCATCCAAACCATGTTTCCTGTACTTATATTAATTAATTACTTTTCTTAGGTATGTTGATTTTGGGTCTAGATTGGGTCAAGGTCAGGTCCGAATGGGTCCAATCCATTTTGTACGGCAAGCCCAACTTTTAGACCCAGACCTGGTTCATGGGTCCAAAATGCAGACAAGGCCCCACTTACTGTTGGACCCACCCTAACCATATATATATATATATATATATATATATATATATATATATATATATATATATATATATATATATCAGCCATAAATGGGCCCGAATCCTTTCTGGGCCTAAACAAGAAGCTTTTTCAAAATTTGGGCCTATGTTTGGTGGGCTTCGAGAATGCTTGTTAGGCCAGTGTGGCCCATTGATGGCTACGATAGATTGAATCCTATACGTTCGTATGTAAATTCACCTGCCGTTTGATTTTCGACGGGCGCAGATGCGTGCTCTCAAGAGTGGAAGATGATATGCCCAAGCATCCCAGTGTATAACACTTACGCTGCAGCGCCGGAGGTTTTCGGAGCGTCGCCGGAGACTTCGTGACCGGAGATCCACATCGATACTCTCTAAAGAGTTTATTCTCTTGCTTTGAAGGGCTGTCGTTGGAGGGAAGGTTCATCCTTCTATGTGGGCCCTAGCATGAGAGTAGGTAAAAAGAGGGAAAAATGGATGAGGGGTGGTGGGCCTTAAAAAGGCCACCAACATCTTCTACCTCGTTCTCAATGAGAGGTTCATATCTTGTTGGGTAGTGGGCACAAAAGACAGATCTGGGCGGTTGGTTCAAGGAACTTGAACGGTTTGATAAAATGTTTTTTTGGGAATGTGTAGTTAATTAGCTTGGATCGTTCAATAAATTACAGAAATGCCACCTTAAATCCATATATGGGTTGGGCCTGCCTTCATTTTTCCATTGGTATAAAAGTAACTTCCATTTTGCCTAGAGGTGGGCACAGGATGACTGGATCTGGCTAACTCAACTCGTTCTGATCCAACTCGATTCGAACCGAATGGTCCGAACCGAATAAGCTTATCCTAATCTGAACTCAAATCAAGTCGAGTAACTCGACCTAACTCGACCCAAAACTCGATCCGGTTAAACCCAACTCGACCCAACTCTCTAACCCTACCCCAATCTGATCTCAACCTCTTTCCCTCCCTCCCTCATCCTCCTCTTCCTCTTCCAAGCCTGACAACCACCCATCACCATCACCCTCCTCATCCTCCTCTCTCTCCTCTCCACTCCCTCCCTCCCTCATTTCTCAATCCGACTAAGCGACTCGACTCGGTTCGAATCAGTTCAGGCCAAAACCAAACTCGGAACGAGTCAAGCATGCTGGGCTCGGGATCGAGTCGGATCGAGTTTAGGTCAGCCCTATTTGAAAATCGGATCGAGTCAGCCCTAACTCGGTCTGACTCTGACTCGATGCCCAGCTCTAATTTTGCTGGTCTGATACTTAACTCCAGTGGACCATCTGGCCCAATTCTATCATTACTGATCTGTTATGGACCATCCAATCTTCTTTTGATGGAAATCTCATTTCTATCTTCAATTGACGGTGTAGATCATGCAAAACAGTGATATCCTCTCGAGTGGCCCATCCACAGCATGGAAACCCTCATCAATGATCATGTGTGCTAAAGGCAGTATCTTATAGTGGGCCCAGCCCAACCAAACCCAATTATTTAGATTATGGAATGGGCTCATGGACTGATAACTCAGATGAATCGGTTACCAGGTGTCCGAGTCGACTCGACTTGAGATTAGACGTGTTGGGTCCGGGTCGGTCTTTTTAAATACACGGTTGGATTTGAGCAGGTCCATTTTCCATGAATTGAGGGGCAATCTTGTAAAATTGGTTAAAATTGGAGGTGCCTTTGGGAAGACACTGTAAACCATTGCTTTCTCCACTCTAGTTTTTATTTGTTGGGATCGTACAGAGCGATGTTTCCAATGTACACGTTTGAGAATATCCGTGTGGGAGCCTCGACAAGAAGGAATTTATTTAAAATAATATGCAGTGATATGGACCGTCCGATCTTCAATCTGGATGTAGGCTTTTGTGGGCTGTGATTGATCAATCCAATCCATTCAATTGTTATGAGTTTGAAAAATGATTATTATTATTTATTTATTTTTCGTGTGTGTATGGGTTGTAGAGGTGTACACGAGTCGAGCCGAGCTGTGCACACGTATCTCTCACCAATGATCCACCGTTCATCAAAGGTTGCGGGCGGGGATATCGATGCACATTGTAGAAGTGGGAATCTGGAAATTGGAATTAGCTTTTTGAAATGCTTGGTAGACACCGCCCGCTGTTTTTGTAATAGTGTGAGAGAGTGTGCGCATCGAGTCTCGGTGCGCTTTGAGTTGTGCACTAGATTCCAATGCTAGTTTACCTCTATTTTAAAATTGTGGGGACTCATCCTCTTACCTGTGGCCCACGTGTACGGTCATCCGTTCCAACCGAATTCTGGGTGAGATCATGGACGGGCCATAGATCAAAAATCACAACGGTTGATCAATTTTAACCATCAAATAGATGGTTAAAAGTAAAACGGTAAGCTGTTCAAATTCAATGGCCAATATCAGAAGGTTCCTGTCATTTGGTTAGTATGATTTTGGGTTATTCTCTATCGTCCATCCAAATTTCGGTAGCAATCCTGATGGTTTGGATCGCAATACAGTATGACATACGGATGAGTCACTGCCTCTTCTAAATGGTGGTGAATTATCTCACGAGTCTTGATACTATTGAGATCACAGACAAAAAAGAAGGGACGAGAGAAGCATAAAGCTCTGATAAGCCCACACGTGTGTAAAAGACCATATACACCCCACACATGTGCCAGCATTAACACGTGCAAGATCCAGGTCATCCAAACCATGTAGACTTTCCTGTACTTATATTAATTAAATACTTTTCTTAGGTATGTTGATTTTGGGTCTAGATTGGATCAAGGTCAGGTCCGAATGGGTCCAATCCATTTTGTAGGGCAAGCCCAACTTTTAGACCCAGACCTGGTTCATGGGTCCAAAATGCAGACAAGGCCCCACTTACTGTTGGACCCACCCTAACTATATATATATAGGGAAAAGGTACTATACGACTCGACTGTATTATACTTTCCATAAGGTCGAGTGCTGGTAGCACATTATTCATCGGATGGTAAAAGTTTTAAACAACGGGGAGATTTTATAGGAAACCGAAGAAACACGAAATCAGATTGTGTACCGAGTTACTCAATACACTCTTATCGTACTGAGTAAACTCAGTTGGGCCCACCGCGAATGCATGTGGTTTATCCATGCCGTCCATTCGTTTTTCCAGATCATTTTATGGGTTCAACCCAAAATTGATGCATATACAAAGCTCAAGTGGGCCATACCACTGGAAAAAGTGGACTATTGATTTCAACCATTGAAAATTTTCTAAGGCCCCCAATGATGTTTATTCGTCATCCAACCTGTTCATAAGGTCAGAAGGACATAGATGAAGGGAAAACACAAATATCAGCTAGATCTAAAACCTCTATTGTCCCTAAGAATTTTTCAACGGTAGATGTTGAATTCACATAGTTTTTGGTGGTGTGGTCCATTTGAGGTTTGGATATACTCCATTTTTGGGATAAATCCCTAAAATTATGTGTTAAAAGATATGAACGGAGTGGATATAATGCATGAATGACACAGGGGCCCGCGGAGTTTATTCAGTATGCTTACCATACTGAGTTACTCAGTACGCAATTCACTTCCAAGAAACACGGTGTGGATTAGATACTAAAATAGCTAGAAACGTTATTAAAGTGACATCACCAAGTTCCATTGGGCCCACCATGATGTATGTTTTATATCCACACCTTCCATCCATCCGGAGAGATCATTTTAGGGCAATATGCAAAGAATGAGTTAAATCTAAAGCTCCAGTGGACCCAACATAGAAAACAGTGAGGATAGTGAGGCCCACCATTGAAAACTTCTAAAGGCCATGAAAGTTTTAGATCAAGTTGATATTTGTGTTTTCTCTTATTTCATGTCTTTTTTAACTTTTGAACAGGTTGGATTTCAAATAAACATTATGGTGGGCCTTGGGATAGTTTCAATGGTAGGAATCACTCTCCCCACTGTTTTCTGTGGTGGGTCCACTACAGATTTTTATCTGCCTCATTCTTTGACTCATGCCCTAAAATGATATTTCAAAATGGATGGACGATGTGGATACAACACATACGTCATAGTGGGGCTCATAGAACTTGGTGACGTAGCTTCAGTAGTCGACTCGCTACTCAACTGTGCATACATCTACTTCCAGATTAAAAGGGGAAGCGGATTACTGGTGTACCTCACTCTGTATTGACGTTAGCGAGTTTATTTGGTCTAATCATGAGGTATGTGTTATATATATATCCAAACCGTCCATCTATTTGGTGAGCTCGTTTTAAGGCTTTGGACGAAAAATAAGACAGATCTAACTATCAATTGGACCACACTGCAAAAAGCAGCGTGAGATTGAACGTCTACCATTGAAACCCTTTTTGGGTCACAGACGTTTTGGATCAATATAAATTTTTTTCCCCTCTTCATTCAGGTCCTTTTGACCTTATGAACAGATTGGATAGAAAATAAACGTTATGGTAGGCCCTACAAAATTTTCAACAGTGAAAATCATTATCTTCGCTTCTATTTATGGTGCGGTCCAGATGATCTTTGGATATGATTCATCTTTTGAATAATGCTCTAAAATGATCTCTAAAAATAGACGAACCGTGTAGATATAATAAATACATCAGTGTGGGCCATGTTACTTTGATCTCCTTTAAATCGTTCGTACAACTCGGAGTTGGAGGAGCGTCAATGCTCATCTCGCACGACACGTACCTACAACAACTATATGGTTGGTGTGAGGTACACTAGCCAATCCTAATCCGCTTCCATTAGAACACAGATTGCGTCCTACCACCTCCCGGACAGTAATCCATCCAGGCAGGGCTCTGTGGGGCCCAACGTGATGTAAGTGTTTTATATCCACGCAGTTCAACAATTTTCACAGATCATTTTAGTATATGAACCAACAAATGAGGCAGGTCCAAGGTTTAAGTGGACCACAAGGTGGGGATTGAACATCCACCATTAAAACCTTCTTACGAGCTGGAGAAGTTTGGGATCAAGCTGATATTTGTGTTTTCACTTCGTCCACGTCTACATGACCTTATGAATAGGTTGGATGGTAAAAATTCAAAAACAACTTATCTTTCCCTACATAACCATTACAGTGCGCCATAGGAGTTTGTAATGGTAGAAATTCAATAACAACTGTTTTCCCATGGTGTGGTCCATCGGAGATTCCGATATAACTTATTTTTGGTGTAAATACCTTAAATTATATTTCAAAATGGATGGACGACATGGATAGAAAATAAACATCATGGTGGGGTCCAAATAGAACCAGTTTTGTTTCTCCAGTTTTCCTATAAAATCTCCCCGTTGTTTAAAATTTTTACCATCCGACTAATAATGTCCTGCCAGCACTCGACCTTATGAAAGCTATAATACGGTCGATCGTATAGTACCTTTTCCTATATCTATATATATATATATATATATATATATATATATATATATATATATATATATATATATATATATATATATATCACCATATGGGCCTGAATCCCTTCTTGGCATAAACAAGAAGCTTTTTCGAGATTTGGGCCTGTGTTTGGTGGGCTTCAAGAATGCTTGTTAAGCCAGTGTGGCCCATCGATGGCTACGATAGATTGAATCCTGTACGTTCATATGTAAATTCACTTGTCGTTCGATTTTTTACGGGCACAGATGCGTGCTCTCAGGAGTGGAAGATGATATGCCCAAGCATCCCAGTGTACAGCACTTACGCTACAACGTCAGAGGTTTTTGGAACGCCGCCGGAGACTTCGTGACCGGAGACCCACGTCGATACTCTCTGAAGAGTTTGTTCACTTGCTTTGAAGGGCTGCTATTAGAGGGGAGGTTCATCCTTCTATGTGGGCCCGAGTATGAGAGTAGGTAAAAAGAGGGAAAAATGGATGAGGGGTGGTGGGCCTTAAAAAGCCCACCAACATCTTCTACCTCGTTCTCAATGAGAGGTCCGTAGCTTATCGGGTAGTGGGCACAAAAGACAGATCTGGGCGGTTGGTTCGAGGAACTTTGATAAAATGCTTTTTTGGGAATGTGTAGTTAATTAACCTGGATCGTTCAATAAATTACAAAAATGCCACCTTAAATCCATATATGGGCTGGGCCCACCTTCATTTTTCCATTGGTATAAAAGTATACCAACTTCCATTTTGCCTAGAGGTGGGCACGAGATGACTGGATCCAGCTAACTCAACTTGTCTAACTCGTTTCGATCCAACTCGACTCAAACCGAATAAGCTTATCCTAATTTGAACTCAAATCAAGTCGAGTAACTCGACCTAACTTGACCTGTAACACCCTGAAAATCGGGGGTCGTGCATACGCTCGACTCCCGAGTTCCCGGGGTCACTTATAACCGGTTTTCATTAATATGCGATTAATCCAGTCTAAAGGCGCATTCTGAAATTCCCTGGAACATGAAGCACAACCA
This sequence comes from Magnolia sinica, assembly GCF_029962835.1. Lineage (NCBI taxonomy): Eukaryota > Viridiplantae > Streptophyta > Magnoliopsida > Magnoliales > Magnoliaceae > Magnolia > Magnolia sinica. Next base: position 72,185,549 of record NC_080587.1, on the reverse strand, counting down.
TACAAGTCTACTGAAATGGAAGAAAAACAACTATACCTATATATACATGTTCAAAAGAATACAAAAGGGCGCACAAGGTGACGCCCAACAAAATCACAAAAAAATGGCATGACCAAAAGAATAAAGCTGAGCTGCTGCTCGGCGATCCAACGACCCATCTACTGATCCGACGGGGTCCCGTTCATCAACTGGAAGTAAGGAAACTCGTCCTCCTCCTCGAGGCTCGCGTCACCAGGCTCCACGAAATCTGTATCACCTACATCTATGAACGGGTCTGGTTGGTGTTTTAAAATACCGTCCTAGAGTGGGAGTGAGTGATCAACTCAGTGGGTGCTATTAGTCTTAAGTTGCAACAAGCATCAATTATAATAAGAATTTAATGAAAAGCAATCAATCATAAACATCTATCTAGTCTTGTTAATGTGCATGCATGCAAAATGATATGATGTATGACCTCACCACAACGCTCCCTCGTGCGACAACATCTAACGATTGCCAATGCCAACACTCCCTCAGTGCGACCTCGACTGCCGAGTCGCCAACCTAGCTAATGCCATGCAATGATGATGTTAACCGGGTTCTTAGTTAAGTCCATTCATCCAGCAGATTTAAAAATCTGATACACCCCACGTATCAAATGCCCTGAACTAGTTGCGAGGTCAAGCCCCCCATGTGTGAGGCTGAGACCCCGCGATCCTTGACCCCGTCGGATTTTTCCCATCCCCGACTTCAAGCACATGGGGGGTGCTGAATGTGGGGTCGCTCGCGGTCACTACGGGGAGGCGCGTTACCCCAGCGTAGGCCGACAGCTCGGACATAGTGTCCCATTCCACCATGCCCGGCTCACGAGACTGTGGATCAATATTCCATCCGGTATCGATGGGCTACAACGGTGGTGGGGTGTTCCAGTTTCCATACATATGTGAGCAAACAAGGTTAACAAATCAGGTGGGTCAGCCAGTGGACTAAACCGTACGAGCCCAGGCAAGTATGTGGCGGAATGACATCGGGTACAAGCGACCCATGTAGTCTAACTACTGCCGCCCACACGCACTTGCCCAAACCCATGAGTTTAGCCTCAAGGTGGTCCTACCAACGGAACCACCTTCGCTCTCCTCATGTTCCTGACCAACCTAAGGGTAGGAATAGTGACTCATAGCATGCCAACTACCAATGTAACATCAAGCATATTCAACACCATGTTCTCATGTTGCTCAACATACAATTCAAATTTTCCTACAAGCGAATCATTAATATTATAAATAAAGTGTATGTGTGTGGTGTGGGTTATTGAGGAAGTTAACACTTCCTCCGTGTTGAGAAATCATATACACAAGAGTAATGAAATCATACGAAATATGAAGCAACAACGTATAAAAATTAACACGGCATGAGTATATGATCATCCATACATCAAATCATGTGAGAAACATAAAAGACATCATGAGAGAGAGAGAGTCAAACATATAAATCCATACTATTTCAACCAACATACAATTCCTAGGATTTTCTAGGCTTTCAAAAATAACATCCAAGCAATCAAAATCATTAATCTCGTATTAAAATTGGTGCTAGGTCACCTAAGAGTAATAGTCCGCACCTATGGATCGTTGAGATATTGAAAAATGACCTAAAAGTGCCAAACTCGATGTTGATCGGCCGGAATCCTAAGACAATACACTTGCATGTTAGGATTTCATACAAATACTAGCTCAACACAAAGGATTACAAAAAGGATGGGTGCTTACCTCCCTAATCGGATGGAAATCGCTTGCATTTGTGGATGTGGGGTTTCTTGAGGAGAGGAAAGAGGGGTTTCTAGATCTCACCTCCCTTTGGCCCACCTTTCTCTCCCTTCTTCCTTCTCTCCTTCTTTCTTTCTCCTCTTTTCTCTTCTTCCTCTCTTCCTTCTCCTTTTTCTCTCCTCTCTCCCTTTGTTCCCTAGGGCAAATTCGTATGAGAGAGGGGTGCCCCAAATGAGGCCCTTTTATAATGCCAGATTTGGTGACAAGGATCCCAAGTGTTGGGTTTTTACTATACTAGACCTATGAGAGGGTCTTTCTAAGCTCTAGGGCCCACTATGAGGTGTACAAGTCAATATACACCACAAAATAGTTAGCCTTAATGATGATCTACGTATGGATACGATCGGCCTGCCATTTGGATGCGCCGATCGACAGATATGATTAGAAATCTGTTCAACGGTCACCGATGGTCGATCGGGGCCACGGTTATACGGATATGAGCAGGAAAATATCCTTACTCCACGGGTAAAGTTTGGTCCAAACCGACGGTCCGAAATCCTCAACTTTGCATAAGAGTGGACGACTCAATTCATTTAAGTTCCAACTCCTTCCTTTAGGATATTTGCACTTCTCATGTATTCGTCCTTTGGCTCAAGTTGACCGGTTCTAGGCAGTACCTAGGTCTGATTTCCGCGATGGGCGTCAAGCCCAGTAAGGTGAACATTATTCTATAGTTTTGGACCTAGTGGCCCACCAACGAGCGGTCTAGAGCTTGTTTGGAGAATCAGGGCAGTTGTGGTGGCCCTCTGACCATGAAACTTATAGGATAGGTGCTCCATGGCCCGATGAAGGGCCATGCAAAATTTGGATATAATCAGATATGGGGTTTGGTCGCACGGGTCTGATTCGCTATCAACGGTCACCGTGCCATGATCGGGACCCAGATTTTTGTGGGCGGGTGTAGAAAAATACATTATACCCTCATCGTAAATTATGAAGAAATCTGACGGCTAAAATGTCTTACATTTTAGTTTTATTTACACGTGCCAGATTCTAATTTTAGCATTGGTGGGGCGCATCTGACAATTGCCAGATTCCACTTATGGGTGTCCATTGGGTCCGTGGTCCGCGATGGTCCCCAAGCCCAGTGAGATCTATGCTCTCCCAAATTTTTATAATTTTCTGACCTTCTCGTGTCACGGTATAGCCCGCACGGGCTGTCGCTAGGTGCTAACGGCCATCTGGCTTGGAGGCCCGCACCAGGTTCTATCAAGGCTCGTCTGGTCTATTCAATCGAGCTAATCTTGGTCTAATTTATTTGTGATACCTCACTACGAGTAGCTTAAATGAACGGTCCTGTGACAAATCCTATGTGGACGCCCCAGGACACTGTTCTGGTTGGGCGGAACATTACACTACACCTGATGTTCAAGTGATTGGGCGGATTCATTGGCTTCCTATAGCTGATTAATTGGACTGGTGCAGCTCTTTACTGGTACCACCCCTGTATAAACTAGCATTGAGTGCTATTGATCATTTAAGTGATAATATAAGTTAATTAATAAAAAAAAATTCAAGGATTTTTGGAAATCCAAAACAGTGAAAATCCAGGATGTTACATGACCTAAAACTCGATCCGGTTAGACCCGACTCGACCCAACTCTCTAACCCTACCCCGATCCGATCTCAACCTCTCTCCCTCCCTCCCTCATCCTCCTCCTCTTCCTCTTCCGAGCCTAACAACCACCCACCACCATCACCCTCCTCATCCTCCTCTGCCTCTCTCTCCTCTCCACTCCCTCCCTCCCTCATCTCTCAATCCGACTCAGCGACCCGACTCGGTACTTTTGACCAGATCGGACTCGGTCCGAATCACTCCAGGCCAGACCAAACTCTGTTCGAGTCAGGCATGCTGGGCTCGGTATCGAGTCAGATCGAGTTTGGGTTAGCCCTATTTGAAAACCGGATCGAGTCAGCCTAATTTGGTCTGACTCTGACTCGATGCCTAGCTTTAATTTTGCTGGTCTGATACTTAACTCCAGTGGACCATCTGGCCCAATTCTATCATTACTGAGCTATTATGGACCATCCAATCTTCTTTTGATGAAAATCTCATTTCTATCTTCAATTGACGGTGTCGATCCTGCAAAACAGTGATATCCTCTCGAGTGGCCCATCCACAGCATGGAAACCCTCATCAATGATCATGTGTGCTAAAGGCAGTATTTTATAGTGGGCCCAGCCCAACCAAACCCAATTAGTTAGATTATGGAATGGGCTCATGGACTGATAGCTCAGATGAATCGGTTACCAGGTGTCTGAGTCGACTTAACTCGACTCGAGATCAGACGTGTTGGGTTCGAGCTAGTCTTTTAAATACATGGCTGGATTTGGCCAGCCATGTATGGGCCAAGCCAGGCCCATTTTCCATGAAATGAGGGGCAATCTTGTAAAATTGGTTAAAATTGGAGGTGTCTTTGGGAAGACGTTGTAAACCGTTGCTTTCTCCACTCTTGTTTTTATTTGTTAGGATCGGACGGGGGCGATGTTTCCAATTTACACGAGTGAGAATATCCATGTGGGAGCCTCGACAAGAAGGAATTCATTTAAAATAATATGCAGTGATATGGACCTTCCGATCTTCAATCTGGATGTAGGCTTTTGTGGGCTGTGATTGATCGATCCAGACCATTCAATTGTTATGAGTTTGAAAAATGATTATTATTATTTATTTGTTTTTCGTGTGTGTATGGGTTGTAGAGGTGTACATGAGTCGAGCCGAGCTTTGCCCAGCTCGTGCTTGGCTTAGCTTGGCCTTCAAGCTCGTTGCAGCAGCTCGTGCTCGGCTCGGCCGAGTTCGAGTAGAGTTCGAGCCAAGTTTTCGAGTCGGTGCAGCCGTGAAGGATCGTGCGGGTCAAGCGTATTTCGGGGTCCCAAATCACACGATTTTGACAACATTGCCCTAAACATATATTGGGGTTGTAGATTAGGTAATTCGTCCCCAAAATATTTTATAATCACTTTGAGGAATCTAAATGAAAAGAAGATGAAAGAGTATTGGATAGAGAGAGAGACCTCAGTTTGTGAATGGACATGGGATTTATGAGTGCCATTGAGTAGCTTCACATCTTGGTCATAAGAATTTGCAAGAACAGAAATAGTCCTGCGTAGAAGATTTTTCCAGAGTAGAAAAATTGTAGAAACACTCTGCTTGTTGAAATACTCAACTATTTCTTTGTGATACTTCAGGACGCCCTGTACTAACCTTGCAAAGACAAAATCCTAATTCTTTCCTATAGAGGTATTTTTCTTTCCCATAGAGAAGGGAGATCGGACGGCCACTTTGAGGAATCTAAATGAAAAAAAGATGAAAGAGTATTGAATAGAGAGAGAGACCTCAGTTTGTGAATTGACATGGGATTTATGAGTGCCATTGAGTAGCTTCACATCTCGGTCATAAGAATTTGCAAGAATAGAAATAGTCTTGCGTAGAAGATTTTTCCAGAGTAGAAAAATTGCAGAAACACTCTCCTTGTTGAAATACTCAACTATTTCTTTGTGATACTTCAGGACACCCTATACTAACCTTGCAAAGACAAAATCCCTATTCTTTCCTATAGAGGTATTTTTCTTTCCCATAAAGCAGGGAGATCGGACGACTGTGCGTCGGTGCAGTCGTGCGGGTAAGGAAGGATGAGGGACAAAGTAGAGAGAGAGAGAGAGAGAGAGAGAGAGAGAGAGAGAGAGAGAGAGAGAGAGAGAGAGAGGTCAGCTTCGCCGGACTGAGAGAGAGGGAGGAAGAGAGGGTTAGGGTCTAGGGTTCGTGCGGGCGCGGAGTGAGATGTTTTTTGAAAACGGATAGGGTAGTTTTTTTTTTTTTTTTTTTAAAGGATATATATACCATGTACCGAGTCGAGCCGAGTTCGAGCAGTATTTGAGTCGAGTTGAGTCGAGCTAGGGCAAGATCGAACTCGTTTCGAGCTCCAAAAATCAGCTCAACTCGGTTCGAACTCAGCTTTGATTCGAGTCGAGTTGAGCGAGCTACCAAGCTAACTCTGCTCGTGTACAACTCTAATGGGTTGTAAGTTGTAACCATGGTTTTAAAACTCGGTGTCTGAGTCAACTCGGATTTTGGTAGTACTCGATTCGGATACCATGAGTTACCTCCAACTTAGTTGAGTCAGGCTAATAAAGACCCGACTCAGGTGAGTCTGACTCGACTTGGAAGTGAAAGCGTCGATTTGAGTGTTTTAACCATGGTTGCAAGTGGGCCAAGCTGAATTGGGCCTAAATGGGCCTGGCCCAGTTCAAGTAGAATATTCAGCCCGTTCATAGTAACTAAGTTTGGCCCACTCCGGCATATATCCTCATCCCAGGCGCATTTCCAATCATTTTCCACGGTTCATCTGGCATGACAGAGACACTGCATATGTGATCATTTCCAATCATTTTCCACGGTTCATCTGGCATGACAGAGACACTGCATATGTGATTATAAAAAATGGATGGTTGTAACAAAATGGCCCATGTTCAAAGGGTTGGAATCATCATACCAGCATAATGGTACAAACCATAGTCGGGTCAACTCAAAACTTGACAAAGTTTAGGGTTTTGGCCGGTTAGATTTAATATTTATTAATTAAAAAATATTAATATTAATGAAGTGTGGGCCGTATACAAAGATGAGATAAAATAATATAGGCTAATCTCATAAAAAATTAAAAATGATAAAAATGTTTATGATTAAATGCTCAAATACATGAATATTCTTTTGCCTTAAAACTCCAGCAAAACTAATTGCAGGGCTGAAAATGTCTACTATTATTATAGAAGGTAATAAGGAAAGCAACTTAGCGCCTCAGTCGGCCTATCCAGAGGTCCAACTAAATAAGTCTCGTCAAGTTAGGGTTAAGTCATTTAGATTACGGAGTTTCTCGAAAAAATCAGCTTGACATCTCATTGAGTTGAGTTGATTGACCTAGCTGAGTTTCAAGTCAAGTTAGTGAGTTTTCGAACTAGGGTATGAATTAATGGAGAGTCTAGATTAAATCATGAGCCAGTTCAATTATCCGTTTTTAAGACTATATGATCGTCGCTAAGAACTATACTTTTACTAATCCAAATGATTATGTAGGATGCCACTTGATAATGTAAAAGTAAGGGTATTATATTTTGGGTGGTCTTGAGGACCATTGTTTTATTTTCGGATGTGTTCGGCAATGGCTGCCAATCAACAGCCCAAATTTAAAAAAAAGAAAAGAAAAAAAAAAAGTGAATGTAGCTTGAGCGGTGCGTTGGATGAAGGAAAATGAGACTAGGGTTTTGAGAAGGATGAAAAACGATAAGGTAGATAGTGAGAGTTAGCTCTGATACCATGTTAAACATAATTTAAATAATTTTAATTCTAATTTTTTTATTTAAAATAAAATAGTAATCCACTCAATACATAATACTCTCACTCTAACACAATCTTAGAACCATGGTCTAAACTAATTAAAGATCTAATGTGGAATCACAATCATGCCTAGTTCAATTAACCGAGGCATGTCAATTGGCTTAACAATCAAATATAGATTGCGCACTTTAGCACCATTCGTTTTAGAATCCGTAGATGAGATAGGTAAATTGTTATACACACTGCTTAGCGAATTTTGACTTCTACGAATAATCCATTAAATAAATATATATCATCTGGAATCTCCCTGAAAAATAACTTAGGGTTTTGATTCTTTTGCCTCCCCCAAAATAAAAACTGTCAGATCATATGCTTTTGAGTCATCCATCTATGGCATGCCCACTTGATAGGGTATCACCTTTCCACGTGAGTAGACATACGACTTGACTTGAAAAGAAATCATCACAATCAAATACTTCTGGTGGGCCATGATCAACATATTCCAAATGGAAAGTCCTATTGTCATTCATCTCTCTTTCATGCATCATCGAAGGTTCGACAATGCAAGTGGGATGTTAAAGTAGCCAATCTGAATCATGAAAAATGCAATAATTGATGCCAAACGCACCACCTAGCCAGCATCCGGTGTGCTAGAAATTCAGAGAAATCAAGAACCCTTAATTAAAGAAATCTAGATGTTTGATTTTGTAGATGTGGAGCCCATGTTCACTTACCTGAGCCACTTTGTGGTGGGACACAATCTCTTGAAAGATTCTAATCCTTAGTGCCTTCAAACAAGCTGAACCTGGATTTCCCATTAGGGCTCTGTGGGGCCCACTTTGATGTGTGTGTGACATTAATCTGTAGAAAAAAAAAAAGGCTAATCCAACACTCAAGTAGGCCACACCATAGGGAAGGCGGGGATTGGGACGTCCACCGTTGAAACCTTCTTGAGGCCCAATGAAATTTTGGGTTCAGATGATTTTTTTTTTCCCTTCATAATGGTGGGACTCACCTTATGAATGGTTGGATGGCATGTAGACACTACAGTAGTTATGAGGATGGTTTTTCAGTGGTAGGTATCTCCATCCCCACCGTTGGTTGTGGTGTGGCCCATTGGAGCTTTTGATCGTCGTGATTATTATTTCATGCCCTATCATGAGTTGACCCAAAGTTTGGATGGAGTGGATGTACATAAGGACATCATGGTGGTCCCACAAAGCTTTTGTCTCATACACTTGTATTGGGAAATTTGCATCCAAGCCAATATAAAAAGGGAGCAGGGTCCCTACTCCACACAATCTAAAATAGACCCAACATAAGGTTGTTAGGATCCTCCAATTTAGATGACTTTTGGGCCATTCCTCAACCTGGTGAGCCCACTTGAATAACGGCTTGGATGATGGAACCATAGCGCCGCATGCAAGGAATCTTGCACATAAAGGACACTATATATTGTTGTGGTTAAGGGCCCTATAAGTAAGGTTGTAACCTGAGTTGAGTCAACCCAAATTCAATTGAATCGACCCAAACTCAAAGTTGGGTTGGGCTTGGCTGACAATCTTCAGCCTGACTTACGTTTGGTTGGGCTTGGGTTGAGGCCTTAGGCAACCCAACTTTGATACACGCATGGGTTGAGGCCCAAGGCAACTTAGCTTTATATGCTGTGTGTGTGGAGAGAGAGGAATGCTCACTTGTGCACCTTCTTACATGAGCACCCCTGCACACCTTTGCATACTTGTCTTATGCAAAGAATCTGAACGGTCCATGTGATGCGGCACCCCTTGAAACCATACAGGCCCAATTTTCAGCCTGATCCAAAACTCTAGTGGGCCATATCAAAGAGAAAAGCAAATCAAGGGAGGATTTTTTTTTCCCCTTTTTCCATGGCCCACCAGAGGTTTGGGTCAGGCTAAAAATTGAGCCCATTGAGTTTCAAGGGGTGCCACATCACATGAACCATTCAGATTTTATGCCTAAGACACATGAAAGGTGAACACAGGCGCCCATGTAAGAAGGTGGGCATGTGAGCATTGCTCACTCTCTATGCGGTCGACCTCGTGGGAACTTCCCATGAGGTCGAGCTGTGTGCGCCCCACCGATTCGTGTCGAAAATCTACCCCATCAGTCATATGCACCATTCTATGTTGGGCGTAGGTCTTAAAAATCAAGTCAATCCATGACTTTTGTGGGCCACACCACATACAAAAGTTGAGAGGGGTTACCCTCCCATTAAAACATTCATAATCATTTGTTAGCCCCATGGAGATGTGGTTCACAAATCTAGCCCATCCATTATGTGTGTCCCACTTGGATGAGGGCCCAAACCAAGTTTCATATGCATCCAAATTTTAAGTAGGCCCTCCAAGTACTTTTATATGTTTTAGGCATGTCTTCGCATGATTTTAGATGGTATGACCCACCTAAGTTCCATATACAACTTATTTTTAGCATATCTCATAATTTAGAGGGGAGCCATCAAATGCATAGTATTGATGTTCGACACACATCATAGCAAGCACACATAGCTCAACTTCTCCATTCCCACACATATGTGTGTGTGTGTGTGTGTGTGTGTGTGTGAAAAGGTACTATGCACTCGACCTCACAATAAGCTCCCATGAGGTCGAGCTGTGTGGGCCCCACCGTGATGCGTGTCGACCATCAACACTGTGCATTTGATGGGTCCCCATTAAATGCTGGGATATCCCAAAAATCAGCTGTATATGGAACTTAGGTGGGTTATACCATCTAAAATCATGTGAAGACACCGTTAAAACATATAAAAGCACTTGGTGAGGCCCACCTGAAAGTTGCATGCATCTGAAACTTGGTCTGAACCCTCATCCAAGTGGGACACACATAATGGATGGGCTGGATTTGTAAACCACATCTCGGTGGGCCTAAAAAACTGATTATGAATGTTTTAATGGTGCACAGCCCCTCTCCACTTTTGTATGTGGTGTGGCCCAACAAGTCACAGATTGACTTGATTTTTGAGACCTAGGCTCACGATGGAATGGTGCATCTGACTGATGGGGTAGATGTTCGAAACATATTACGGTGAGGCCCACACAGCTCAACCTCATGGGACGAACTCATGAGGTCGAGCGCATAGAGCGTGTGTGTATATTTATATATTAACATGGTAAAATTATGCCCCACCATGAAAAATAGTGTTCAGCGCTGGAATTAATCCATCTTGGCAACTCAATATTAGGCGGGGTTCATGATCAAAGCCATTTATGAAATTAAAATTGAAATTTATGATTGAAATCCATCTGAAGTTCACATATTAAATTAGGATTGTAGATTTTATTTTGCTAGTTATATTTTAATATTTATAAATATTTAATAATTAACTATTTAATTTTATCCGCTCACTTAATCTAATTCGAACTATTTTAAAGTTGAGTATTCAGTGTATTAAGGTTGGGGTCCAGGGCTCGCACCCTTACCTGTAACCTGGGTTGGTGGATTTCTTATGTACCACCGTGGTTTTTTGGATTTTCTTGCAAGAAGAACGTTGATGGTCCACATGCATCCACTCATACAAGTAACTCGATCAAAGTAGTCCGAATCATGGGACCCACCAAACTGAATTGACGTGCTATCAGTCTAACTCGGACTAAATTCAATGGACGGTTGAAATGAAACGTAGTCAATGAGCTGAATTCAAAAGGCAAATGTTCATTATTCGGACGGTCATTCATTCCTATCTTGAAACTATAAACTATTTATAATTAGCAGCAAGATATGAAAGATTTAATTGGAGTTACATGTCCAATTTCTACCATCAAACTTCACTAAGGTATCACATAACTCGATTTTCTTGTCTTCTAGCCATGTAGCACTGTAACTTGGGTTCAGGTCAACCCGAACTTGATTGGCCAAACCCAAGTTTCGGTTGGGTTGGGTTTGGCCCAAGAGTACCTGGACCCTACTCGCAAATGAGCATTGCATGCATACCCACATCAAGCCCAAAATGGACAAGCATACCTGTATCCATTAGGATATTGACAATTCATTAGAATCCCATGTAAGAACTCTAAAATATGGGTTTTATTGATCAACAGTCTAGATTGTTCTAAGGGTTAGATAATGTGATCGGGTGCACCAGCGGACCCCACTAAGTCATGATACATCCAGAATTCATGTAAGGGGTGGTGTGCTATTATTGTGACTCGGATAAAGCCTTTAGGGAGAGGAGTTTTGATAGGTTTCAAAATTCTCTAGCATCTGCATTATAAATCAGGGCTAGATCCCCAATTTAACATCATCGACAAAAGTAGCAATATTATCTGAGCTTCTCTAAAGGTGTAAGGAGAGGAAGATTCAAGCATCCGACCTACAGTAGCAATGACGTCTTAACAAGATACATGCATATCCAATGCATAGCACAGTCCTTGCAATTCCACATGCAGTATTACATCTCACGCACCCATTAGTGTATTGGGTATTTATTTATAATTTAAAATTAAAATTAAAATAACTATTAATTTAATAAATTAAAATTTATAGCAGAAATTAGAAAAAATCAATGTTTTTCTTTGAAAACATAAAGTAATATAATAACATGTTTTTTGTATTTAAAAAAGAAAAGAAAAGGGCCCCTTTGGCCGAGTAGATTGAATGGTTTTACAAAGGATTGCATATATTTTAAGGGAATTATTGTAGCATCAGTGGATTGTCGGCAAAGCCATAAGATTGCTATATCTAGGGACAAGTGCACCGAGTCTGTTTGGCACGCTCAGCCTATCCCTGGATTTTACCTTCAAATCCCTTCCAATCTGTCCAACCAAACACGTCCCAAGCAAAATTGAACGGGATTAGGAGGGATTGGATGGATTTTAAGGTAATGATGGTGATGTCAGTGGATTAGTTAAGATCCATGGGATTGCTATAACCTGGGAGAGGTTCAGCTGAGTCTGTTTGGCACATCTGGTCAATCCTGGGGTTTTATCTTCCAATCCCTTCCTATCCCTTCCAATCTGCTGGCCAAATGGGCCCTACGGAAAGATAACCTAAGAACAATTTCCGCTCATGATGGGTGGTCCACTTTTATATGGAGTGAAGCTGATGGGCTGTATGACACTAGACACTATACATGCGCCCCTATCTAGTGCTTACGTAATAGGGGCTAGCCGCCTACTCTATGTTAGTAAGTCTCTTTTGCTATCAAAGAAACCGACAGAAACACAAAAAATCCAGTATAGATCAAGACTTGTAGCTTTATTCTTAACTCATTCCATACCGGGAAGAATTGCAGGAAATGGACAGTTGATCAATTCCACGTGCAATGATTACTCCTTGCAATGCATATTGGAAATACTCTAGCATTTGACCATCAAATGTCACATTTGGATAGATTTCATATTTTGGAAAAAATATAAGCTTTCGGCGGATGCTGGAATTATAATCAAGGGACCAGATTACACATATGATGCTTCTCACTATATATCCATATGCACCTTGAGTGCCACTTGTAAAGGGCATAAATGAATGGACGGCGTGGATAGAACACATGCATCAATACGAGGCTCACGGATATATTGGAATTCAAAATCCATTAGAAATCTTGCTATCGGGACTAGAAGGTTAAGGGCCCATTTGGGAGTGTGGATTTGGAACCCCCTGGATTTGAAATCCTCTCCGCATAGTATATTTACAAGGGTTTGAATCCAAAACTTGGATTTAGAATCAACTTTAATCCAAAAGCAGCTATGCATAGTATGTTTACGAGGATTTGAATTTAATTACTAAATCAACTTTAATATTTCTAATTAGTGAACGCATGTAATGTTTGATACAATGGTTATAATAAGCTGGATAAAATATATACTTTGCCTGAAATGATGAAGTTCCAAGTATCAGATAGGCCACAAGCACAATATAACATTTAAGTGACTAACCAACGACTTTTAACCTTCTGATTTATATAGACAATGTTTGGACCGCGTTGATCATCGTATTAAAGTACTTATAATAATGCAATTGATAATCTAATTATTTTGGTATATCATTAGTAGGTTTTGGTATATCATTAGTAGGTCATGTGTCCAATAGATTAGTAGTCCAGTGACACACATGTTATAAATATAACTCTCTGGAACATTTTAGATGCAATCCAAGCTTTAACTGTAGATTTTAAACCCCCTATTTGAGTGGATTTGAAACCCCCTCAAATCCTCGTAAATCCATGGTGCCAAACGGCACCTAAATACCAGGATTACTTCAATCCTTTCCAAATAATTGCTTAATGTTATTATGAAATTAATGCAATACATTATCATTTAAAAAAAAAAAAACCCTTCCAAACACGCCCTTATTTGTGATTGTCAGTTTAGACTTGGACTCTTGAAAATTAAAAATATCCAATGATCTTATTTCAACAAACAAGTGTCCCATGATCAGAAGCTAGCATTACTCAAATAATGTAATTTTTGGAATGTGAATTAGACACATTGGATTCCACCATTTTTTTTGTTTTATGCTTGAATTAATGCAATGAAAGTATAGACATTCTGAGTACCTGCGTATCAACTTCATTCTCTGACGGAGTATCAAATAAACCCCTGCCATTTTGTGTGTCCTTTTCCCTGCTTCAAATGGGCAAACATTAAGTGGGCCACACCACCATCCACTCATCCACTGAAATTGAGTGGTCCATACCATCATCCACTCATCCACTGAAACTGAGTGGGCCACACCTCTTCCCACTTTCATTGTAGGTGGGATTTTTCTGCACGTATCAGTGGGACACGTGGCGAACGGTAGTGGCACTATTCATGCTACATTTGTGTGTGTGCATGCGTTTTAGTTCTTTTTTACTTCATGTTTACAATTCCAACATCTCTAGAACATCTCAGCCGTGCAAAAGGTGGAATGCTTCATAGATATGGCGTGAGACAAAAATTAGGATGGTCCACTCATCAGACGGTGTATACAATTAAAATAACGGGACATAAGATGATCTGACTCTATGTACAGATGTGGCTCACCTAAAGAGTGGATTGGTCTGTTTTTCTTCCCACCTAACTTTAAACGAGTGGGCCACCTTTTGAACGGCTCGGATGTTCTACCCAAGTGGCACGTTGTCAGGGAACAGAAACTTTGTTGTTTTGGAGGAGCCTTATAATCAATATGCATACACTTGTGATGAATGGTGCAAATGATGGAATGGCCCATCGTTTGCATGGATGTTGTATGGCACAAATACAGGTTGCAATGGGCTGGCTGGACCGCTGGGTTTTGGGTTCCACCTTGATATGGGTTAGGCTCGGGCCTGGCTCTAGAAGAGGCTGCTGGGTCGAACATGGACCTGTATTTAGAGCCAGAGTAATGACTCTATGCATAGATCTTGCAAAATTTCCTACGTGGGCCAAACCCCAGCTCGAGAACGGTCCATTTTGGGCTTGGGCCTGAAATTTAAGGCCCTGTTTGAAATTAATCGGATTGCGTACTGAGTACCTCTGTATGCTTTTATGGTACTGAGTAAACTCCATTGGGCCTATCATGAATGTATGTGGTTTATCCACGCCGTCCATCCGTTTTTTCAGATCATTTTAGGTTTGAGCCTTTAAATTGAAGCTTATCCAAATATAAATGGACCACACCGCAGGAAACAGTGGGAATAATGATTTCCACCGTTGAAACTTTCCTAGTGCCCACAGTGATGTTTTACTTTTCATCCAGATCATAAGATCTCAAAGAAATGGGTGAAAGGAAAATACAAATATTATCTTGATCCAAAACTTCTATGGCCTCCAAGAATTTTTCAACGGTAGAAGTTCAATTCATACTGCATCTTGAGGTGTGGTCCACTTAAGATTTGGATGTGCTTCTTTTTTGGGATCAACGACTAAAATTATTTTCTAAAATTGATGGACGGAGTGGATAAATTTTATAAATGATGGTGGGCCCCTCAGAGTTTACTCAGTACGCAATTCGCTTCCTATTGGAAAATGGGGCGTGCGTCACGTGACCGCGAGTCAGTGCTGAAATATGCCCCGAGTCCCAATGACTTGGTCAGAGTCGCTGAGTCATCAATCTATCTGGATCGCTGAAGGGCATGGTGGGCCCGATCTCAAAGAAGCTGATGGACGGTGTGG
Source organism: Magnolia sinica (assembly GCF_029962835.1). Lineage (NCBI taxonomy): Eukaryota > Viridiplantae > Streptophyta > Magnoliopsida > Magnoliales > Magnoliaceae > Magnolia > Magnolia sinica. The sequence goes on along the minus strand of NC_080587.1, from coordinate 72,170,298 downwards.
ATTTCACACGGACATCGTGCTGGGCCCCACAGAGCTTTGGCTTATATCCTTCGATTGAAAAGCCTGCCAATTGGCACATGAGATGTGGTGAATGGGCCACACGAACGGATTTGTTAGCATGGCACACGTGTATGATCCGGGCATCCATTAGTTAGTAAACTCCATAAATTCGCCATGGCACAGAAAATAAATCCAGGTGACTCATCAGGTGGGCCACAGTCGTGTAAGAAAATCCACGGTCAGAAATAGAAGGCCTAAGGTCTAAATTCAACACACTTGTAATCCAATGGTTGATTGGTCCAATCAGATCTTTCTATCTGGCATGCTCAAATTATTCCCAACCTAATGGATGGTCTGGATCTCCCAAACACATGACACGTTCCCATGTGTGCAGCGAGGCTCATTCTCAATCTCACACGCGTGAGTAGCACTTGCATTTATCCTTTTAAGAATCCTCGTGCGGTGGGGTCCACATTCCCACCCAACTCTCTGCACTTCCTTGAGAAGGTTGGTTGTTTTATACTCTGGTAGAGTGCAAGGTAGATGAGCGAGCAGTTGGAGATCTCACACGTGGCATATACAAATTTAAATCAAACCGTTCAAATTGCGGTTCCCAATGTAGATAGGCCATAATCTAAGTGGTTGAACAATCTGATACTGAAATCTGCGGATACCTGTTTAATAAGGTGGGACCACTGGCTATTTCTCATTTCAAGCTGTCCACCAATCCTAATGGAAGAAGAGTATTATACTTTTAAAATATTTTAAAGCGTTTTTTAATTGGGAGCTTATTATGTGCAAAGCTTACCGTGGGGCCCACCTTGATGTATGTATTCCATATCCACGCCGTCCACCTTCTTTTCCGGCTCAATTCAGGGCATGGGCCCACAAATGAATCATATTTAAATTTCAAGTAGACCATACCAAAGAAAAAAGTAGTGATTGACCATTAAAACCTTATGTAGGCTAGAAAAGTTTTATATCAAGATAATGTTTTTTGTTCCGTCCTTTGTCTAAGTTTGTGTGACTTTATTAATGAGTTAGATGGCAAATAAACATTAGTATGAACCTTAGGGCCCGTTTGGCCGGTCGGATTGGATGCTATTGGAAGGGATTGGAAGTTAAATCCCGGGATTGGCCAGGCTGCCAAACAGATTCGGTGAACTGATCCCAATCTCATGGATCTTAAGACAATCCACTTACAACACCATCATTATCTTTAAATCCCATCCAATTCAACCTATTCCGTTCAAATTTGCTTAGGACGTGATTGGTATGAGGGATTGAAAGGGATGGTTTAATCCGGGATCAAACAGACTGGATATAGCAATCCAGGGATAGAGCAATCCCATGGATCTCAAGACAATCCACTAACAACACCATCATTACCTAGAAATCCATGCCATCCACCCTAATACTATTCAATCCCTTCCAATCCACCTGGCCAAACGGGGCCTTAGGAATTTTTTATGGTAGAGCATTCAATCACATCACTACTTCCCATAGAACAGTCATTTACTTCAATTTTGGGCTCATAACTTAAAATGATTTAGGAGACAAATGGGTGGGTGTGGGTTTAGAATAAATACACTGAGGTGGACTCATAGTAATAGGCATACCACACCTACACTCTCGTGTTAATTGTCATTACAGCGCGAGGGATGAGAGCATGTATTTGATAGGCATTGGGAATTATCAAAGAATTCATATAAAAAGTAATTGTATATATATTATTGTATTTTATTGAAATTCATATGATTTTAATTGTAAGTATTTGAAAGGCATTGGTTGAGAGAAAGTCACAAAAATGACTCTTACCTATGAGTTGATGACATTTCATAACAATTAAGGGCTTGTTTAGGAGTGCCGATTCGGAACCCATTTGATTTGAAATCCTCCTATTGTATTTGATACTGGATTGAACAACTAATCCAAAAGCAACTATACATAGTATATTTACATGGGTTTGAATTTAATTACTAAATCAAATTTAATATTTTTAATTATTGTACATATGTAATGTTCGAAATAATAGTTGTAATAAGCCTGTTGAAATATATACTTTGCTTGAAAATAATGAAATTTTAAATCTTAGATGTGCGACAAGCACATGACCACATTCGAGTGGCTAACTAATGGTTTTTAACCATTGATTTACATGGACAATGTTTGAACGGCACAAATCATCGTATTAAAGTAATTATATTGACGCAATTGATAATTTAATTGTTTTGGGATATCATTAATGGGCCATGTGCCCATTAAATTAATAGTCTAGTGACACGTGTTACAGGTGCAAAAATTAGAAGTAATGCGGCCCACTTCTGCTACAGCGGCCATGTGTAATCCCTGGTGGATTCGGCATATCCATCGGTCCACGTGATGAAATGTGGGCCCACTTCTGCCACTGTTGATTAAGGCTCATAGTTCTCCAACACGTGCAAAAGAACAAAAATTGGGTCCTTACTCTTGCTCGGCTGGTAGACTCTCAGGAGTTTAAACTCGCGGTCAAGGGTTCGAGTACCCATAGGTGGTGAAATTCCACTAGCGTGAGTGTGTGGAGTGTGTGCGCGTGTGTGTAAAAAAAAAGAAGAAAAGAACAAAAATTAGAAGATGTTGCATGGGTTGGGGAATGATCAAATATATTGTGGGGCCTACTCATAATACCTACGTGGGATCCAGACCGTGAATATTGCGAGCCTCCTTATCCTAACCGTACATTCTAAAGAATAATTCCGATCCAAAATTGAGGTGGGACAAACCACAAGGAACAACGTACAATCTTCCTGAAACCTGTATATTTACCTTTTTGTGGGCCACCTGTACTTTAGAATAGATTGAGGTTTGGTGTGTCCCTTCATGCTGATGGGACGCACCTGATGAATGGGTCAGATGACAGATGCAAAACATTGTGGATCCCACATTTCATTGGAAAATTTCTTTAGTGAGTCCAATGCAGGACACCAATGGTGTGCCCTTATAATCCAAAAGAAGAGTAGATTTTAATCTAAGTGAGTTACACCACCGGAAAAAGGAGAGATGAAAATCTAGACCATTGAAATCTTTCTCGGCTCACTGTGATCTTTATACTCCATCTAACTTTGTCGTAATGTGATTCCCACCGGTAGAGTTGGGCATGGGATGACTCGACTTGTTCAACTCATTCATACCCAACTCGATCCGAACTAAATAGGTGAGTCGGCCGACTTCGCCTAATCCAAACTCAAACTGAATAGAGTCTGAGTTACTTAGTAACTTGAACCAACTCAACCTGAAACTCAATCCAGTTAGAATCAACTCGATCCAAAATTCGGCTTAACTTGAATTTCACCTGAAACTCGATCCAGTTAGAATCAACTCAGTCCAATACTCGGCTTAACTTGAATTCCAGTATATATATATATAAAATCATAATTTTTAAGTATATCTAACCCTACCCACTGCACCTGACCCCGACCCTGATCGAAACTCTCTCTCTCCCTCATCCTCCTCTTCTAAGCCCAGCAGCCACCCACCACCATCACCACCCTCCTCTTTTCTCTCTCACTCTCCTCTCCACGATCCCTCCCTCCTTAATCTCTCAATCCAATTTGGTGCCAACTTGACCTGACTCAACTCAATGCCCAGCTCTACCCACCAGCATGTAAGGAACAACTTGTATAGGCCTCGATAAGATTTCAACGAGGGCATCCAAGATCCACTGTTTCTTAAGGTGTGGCCCACTTGAGGTTTGGATATGCTTCATTTTTTGGGCTCCATTCCTAACATTATATGGTGACGCTGAAGGATGGAGTACATTTCAGGTGTACATCATGGTGGGCCCCACACAGCTTGGATGTATGCGATTACCACACATTGGCACTTATTTCTTGTGATCCATGTTCTTTTTTTCATATATTTGTCTGTTGTGAATGTTTCTGGGGTTCAGACCCGACATGACAACGAAATTACAGGAAAAATGCAATTTCTGCAGGTGCACGCTGCAGTGCACCACGTGCATGTTAACTTTAAGTGCACTCCAGTAGCTCTAGACAGGTGGACTATGGGATCATTGATCTGAACCGTTCATCAGGTTCATTCTCCTTTTCATAGGCCCTTTCCATCCAATCATTGCCCAGTAAAATATACGGTCTGATTACAGTAAAAGAAAGTCGAATATACGGTGAATCAAGAAGAAGGGGAATGCAGTAGAGCCAATGAGCCATCTCTCACGGTACATGCTATCAATCAGGTCCATTCATCTACTGGAACCTATTATGGATGGCTTCTGTTTCAAAATAACCCCTGTTGGACTATTTTATCCATCTGATCAGTTCATCTGTGCCGTTCCAAATGATGGCGGACAATGAAAATAATTAATGGTCAAATATTCATTGTGGTGAATTGAAAAAAGAAAAAAAGAAAAAAGAAAAAGACGGCAGAGATCTTCTATGGAAATAGGACAGTTTTGAAACGTTAGAATCTTCTGATCATGGTGGATTGTGATAGTACTTTGACCTCATGAACGGTTCTGATTTATGATTGGACAGTCGATATATCTAAAAGCAACAGGCGCAGTTAACGCTAGTAAAAATTAGGGCTGTACACGAATCAAGCTAGCTCGAAAAGCTCACTCGACTCCGCTCGACTCAGCTGGTATTGACTCGGCTTGAAAGGCCAACTCAAGATGAGTCGAGCTTGTTTACTAAAGCTTGAGTTGAGTTCAAGCCAAGTTCGTGTATTTCAACTCGACTCGACTTGACTCGAAGCTCGACTCAACTCGAACTCGACTCGATTCGAAGCTCAACTCAGCTCGAGTAATATATTTTAATAATATATATTTTATATATTATATTAATATTAAATATTATATATATAAGTTTTTTTTTAAAAAAAGTTAAAACTAAAATGTTTTTACTAAAAAATCCTACATGACCTTACCCGTCCCCATACCCTTTTTTTCTTTCCCTTACCCTATCGAGGTAAACTCGACTCGACTCAAACCACTAGCTCGACTCGAACTCGACTCGAACGTTTTGGCAAACTAGCCAAGCTTCAATGTTGAGCTCGAGGGTGAGCTCGAACTCGAGTATAGCATGGACGAGTCAAGCCGAGCATGGCCCACCTCGACTCAACTCGGCTCAACGTACAACCCTAGTAAAAATGCAATGCATACTCAGGACACATGCAAATGTTGATCCATGTAAATGAGATCCTGTCCATTAATCGGGTGAAGTGCTAGCGTGGCCCAAATTTTGGGGAGGTCTAATAGTCCAATTGCATTTCCTTCGTAAATGCATGGACAGGATCTTACACATTAGCATGCCATTTGCTGTGGGACCCAATTAGACTGTTGGGAGGCTTAGCACGGTCATTTCAATGGGGAAGCATGCATTTGAAATGAATTGAAATTCAAATCACAATTACTATATATTTCATGTGAGTTGGAATACTCAACTTTCTTTGGTAAGTTATAATTAAAACATGTTTAATACTTACAATAAAAATGCATTGAAATTCTTTAATATAAGATTTTAATATTTGATAGAATGATTATAATAAACTATTTAAAATATATTTTTGAATAAAAATTAAGAAATTTTAAACCTTGGGTGAGCAACAGATATAAGGAAACATAAGGACAACCAAGTAATGGATCATCAAAGGTATCAAAATTAGGTGCGGACCTTACTATGGGGCCACTTTGATTCTAATATTTGATAGAACGATTGCAATAAGTTATTTAAAATATATATTTTTGAATAAAAATTAAGAAATTTTAAACCATGCATGAGCCACAGATATAAGGAAACATAAGGACGACGAAGTAATGGCTCACCAATGGTGTCAAAATTAGGTGTGAACCTTACTGCGGGGCCCACCTTAATTCTAATATTTGATAGAATGATTGTAATAAACTATTTAAAAAATATATTTTTAAATAAAATTAAGAAATTTTAAACTTTGGGTGAGCCACAGATATAAGGAAATGTAAGGACGACCAATTAATGGCTCACTAATGGTGTCAAAATTAGGTGCGGGGCCACCCTGATTCTAATATTTGATAAAACGATTGTAATAAGTTATTTAAAATATATATTTTTGGATAAAAATTAAAAAAATTTAAACCTTGTGTGAGCCATAAATATAAGGAAACGTGACCAAGTAATGGCTCACCAATGGTGTTAAAATTAAGTGCGAACCTTACTGCGGGGCTCGCCTTGATTCTAATATTTGATAGAATGATTGTAATAAGCTATTTAAAATATATATTTTTGGATAAAAATTAAGAAATTTTAAACTTTGCGTGAGTCACAGATATAAGGAAATATAAGGACGACCAAGTAATGGCTCATTAATGGTATCAAAATTAGGTGTGGACCTTACTGCGCGGCCCACCTTGATTCTAATATTTAATAGAATGATTGTAATAAGCTATTTAAAATATATATTTTTGGATAAAAATTAAGAAATTTTAAACCTTGGATGAGCCACAGATATAAGGATGCATAAGGATGACCAAGTAATGGCTCACCATTGGTGTCAAAATTAAGTGCAGACCTTACTGCGGGGCCCACCTTGATTCTAATATCTGATAGAATGATTGTAATAAGCTATTTAAAATATATATTTTTGGATAAAAATTAATAAATTTTAAACCTTGGGTGAGCAACAGATATAAGGAAACATAAAAACGATGAAGTAATGGCTCACCAATGGTGTCAAAATTAGGTGCGAAACTTATTGTGGAGCCACCTTGATTCTAATATTTGATAGAACGATTGTAATAAGATATTTAAAAAATATATATTTTTGTATAACAATTAAGAAATTTTAAACATTGGGTGAGCCATAGATATAAGGAAACATAAGGACGACGAAGTAATGGCTCACCAATGGTGTCAAAATTAGGTGTAGACCTTACTATGGGGCCCATCGTGATTTACTATTTGATAGAACAATTGTAATAAGCTATTTAAAAAATATATTTTTGGATAAAAATTAAGAAAATTTAAACCTTGGGTGAGCCACAGATATAAGGAAACATAAGGACGACCAAGTAATGGCTCACCAATGGTGCCAAAATTAGGTGTGGACATTAATGCAGGGCTCACCTTGATGCATATATTTTATATTCACTATGTCTGTTCATTTACTGGATCATTTATGAGCCTAAAAGTGTACTAAATTTAATTTTCACACAGAAGATAACATAAGAAATTACTCTACCATTAAAAATTTCCTAGGGCTCACTTTAATGTTTTAATAATGTTTATTTGTCATTCAACTCATTTATAAGATCACATAAATATGGATTCAGGAAAAAAACAATAATATAAATTTAGATCTAAAATTTATGTGGTCTGTTAACTATCAATCATCATTGTTTTCTATGACATGGTCTACCTGAGAATTGGATTTGCTTATATTTTGTTTAATGCACTAAAATAATATGACAAAAAGGATAAATTGCGTTAATATAAAATATATGTATCAAGGTGGGCCCAGAGTAAGAGCTACATCACCGTGGGGAGGCCGAGGCCGCACCTAATCTGCCTCCTTGATCTCATTAGGAGCAGTGACCCATAGAGATATCTTTGTGGCCGGGGCTATGTGAGGTCCACATAAATGTTTGTGATAAATCTACTTTATTCATCTGTTTTGAAAGACCATAATAGGACAAGATCATAAAAATTAGGCAGATCAAAAACTTAGGTGGGTCACACTAATAAAATAGTGGAAACAACAATATCCACCATTAAAACCTTCATGGAGGTAACCATGAGGTTTATATGCCATCCAAAATGTTCATAAAATTATTATCACTTATATAATCTGTAGGAACAAATAAAATCCTAATACAAATCTTTTGTCATTGCCATCCCCACTTTTTCATGTCTTGTGGCCCACATGATTTTGGATCTGCCTGATTTTTAGAATCCTGATGTATTGCGGTCTTTCAACACAAATGAACGAAGTTTCAAAATAGATGAACGGAGTGGATTTGTCATAGACATCTTTATGGGACCCACATGTCCCTGGACATAGAGATATCTAGAGGGGGTGGGGGACACACAGTCTGCTCCAATTTCATTTACCTTCAATATGGCGCCCAATGTATCCGACAGGTGCACTTACACACCAATTAGGGGGTGTTTGGTGCATGGAATTACATGGTATTAAGTGGGATGGAATTGCTTTTTTGTAATAAATGTAGTTGTCGGTGGATTGTCTCTTAACGACATGAGAGTGAGCTATTTAATTTGGTTTTTGGATAATGTAGGATGGAGGGCTTAAATACATATTTTGATAAAACAACTACAAATCTCGAAAATTGTATTTGAAAACTATAATGAGAAGTAAGGTGAGGCCCACCTTGATGTTTGTGAGTAATCTACCCTGTCCATCCATTTTGTGAGATTATTTTATGACATACTACCAAAAGTCAAGCAGATTCAAAACTCAAGTGTGCATACGAGAGGAAAGAGTGGGGAAAGAATTTCCTACCATTGAAACCTTTCCAAGCTCCACCTTGATGTTTATATGTCATCCCAACTGTTTATAAGGTCTTTCTTGCCGAGATGAACTGACAACATAGAATACTTCATCGTGATACAAAACTTTTGTGGCCATATGAATGTTTCAATGGTGATCACTCAATCTCTACTATTCTATCTTGTGTGGCCCACTTGAGTCTTAAATCTACCTCATTTTTGTTCGCTTACCTTAAAATGATTTTGTAAAACAGATAGATGGGGTGGATTCCTCACAAATATTAAGGTGGGCCCCACCTCCCTTACTAATGTAAGAATTTCCTAGCTCATGCTATGAATTTCCCAAATCGTAATTGAATCGAGGAAAGTCCTCCCTAACCCTCCCTACTACATGCATAGGATCTAATGTTGAAAATCTATAATGAACTAAATTGAAATGATTTTTTAAACTAAGGGATATAAAGTTTCATCCCACTTAATACCATCTAATTCCTTCCAAACACTCCCTTATTTTGCTATGGTAGTGAACCCTTGGCCCACCATGATGTATGGGTATTATTCACCCTGTACATCCATTTTTAATGCTCATTTTCTACCATGATTCAGAAGACGAAACATTGGCAATTTTATTTATTATTATTTTTTTTTTACACACGCACACACACCCCCACACACTCACTCTGGTGGAATTTCACCACCCATGGGTACCCGAACCCTTGACCGGGAGTTGGAGACTCCTGATAGCCTACCACCCGAGCAAAAGTAAGGAAACATTGGCAATTGAATGCTCACCGTTAAAAGGTTCCTACGATCCACTGCAACATTTATTTTCCAACCAACCTTTTATTAGGTCACATATACCTGGATGAAGGGTAAAAACAAGTATCATCTCGATCCAAAACTCTCGTGGCCCTCAAAAAGTTTTCAGCGATGGGTGTTTAATCGCCACTGTTTCTTATCATGTGGTCCACCTGACATTTGTATCTACCTCATTTTTTAGACTTTACCCTAAAATAATTCTTAAAAATGGATGAACGGCGTGGATAAACCAAATACATCACAGTGGGCCCACAGATCTTTTTCCTGAATCGACGTACCAAGGTAGGTACTCTCAATTACTTCTAAATACATCCAAACACAAGTACCAAACGATAACTTAGAAAATCCTCCTCCTCTGCATATACTATTTCTAGTTTGGTGGCCCACCAAACGATCGTATGAATCGATCTCGAGGATCTTCCTCTTTTGGTTGGCAGGCCTTGCAGTAAAAGTGGGTCCCACTCCACTTGATGTGTGGGCCCACCTAATTTGGTTGTTAGGTGGCCTTCCCTTTCCTTACCAAATCACATGGCACGCAGGTACTGGCTAGCTGACTCATGCCTGGGCACACCAAACTGTGGATCCCACCAATCTTAACCGTACATTCCTCATCCTCTGCTACTAAAGGTGGACCCCATTTGTCAGATTGACGACCAAAACTCGTGAACCACTCATTCATCGATACGAACGGATCTGGGAATTGATTGGTTGGATCTATCCATCAGAACTCCCACAAAACCTACCTATCATTATAAAGGTATCAAGACCGTAGATCAATGCCGTTCATTTAGTGACCTCACGAATAATCAACGAACGTGATTGTATCTTGTCCAGGAATTGATCTGACATTGGTGGACCTCACAGACGGTTCAGATACGGGAGCGGATTGCCTGTGAACAGGGGCACAGAGATATATCCGGGGGATGCGTGGGGTCCACAGAGATGTACTGATAAATCCACTCCGTCCATCTGTTTCGAAAGAACACAATAGGAGAGGTGCATAAAATTAAGGCAGATCCAAAATTAATGTGGGCCACGCCAAAAAAACAATGGGAACAAGAACATCCACCGTTGAAATCTTCTTAGAGCTGACCATGATGTTTATATGCCATCCAGACCGTTCATTGAGTTCAATCTCCACGGTTTCGTGTGGTATCGCCCATATGAGTTTTGTAGCTGAATACTGGAAGCGGACTGGCTAGTGTACCTCTATATTGATGGCCGCTGTAGGTACGTGTCGTGCGAAGACGAGCACTGACGCTCCTCAAGCTCCGAGTTGTACGAACGGTTCAAAGGAGATCAAAGTTACATGGGCCCCACATTGATGTATTTATTATATCTACACCGTTCATCTATTTTTAAAGATCATTTTAGAGCATTATACAAAAACCGAATCATATCCAAAGATCATGTGGACCACACCATATATAGCGGCGGAGACAATGATTTTCACCGTTAAACAATTTGTAGGGCCCACCATAATGTTTATTTTACATCCAATCTGCTCATAAGGTAAAAAATACCTGAGTTAAGAGGAAAAACAAATTTCGTATTGATCCAAAACTTCTGTGACCCTAAAAGGGTTTCAATGGTAGACGTTCAATCTCCCACTGGTTTTTGCATTTTGGTCAATTTGATAGTTAGATCCGTCTTATTTTTTGTCTCAACCGTTAAAACGGGCTCGCAAAATGGATGGACGGTTTGGATATAACACATACCTCATGACCAGACCCACATGACTTGCTGACGCAAATACATCAGCTATATAACTAGTGTGAAGTACACCAGCCAATCCGCTTCCCTGAATACATTTACAATCCTGTCCTATCATGTCCTATCATGATCTTTTAAAACAGATAGACGGAGCGGATTCATCGCAGACGTCTCCATTTCCCCATAGGGAACGGATTGGCTACTCCCCCTGACACCAGCCAATGGCTGGTGGTCGGTGCTATGTGGGCCCTACTATGATGTATGTGTTTCATCCATTCCATACATCTGTTTTTACAGATCATTTTACAGCATGAGTCCAAAAATGAGGTATATCCAAATCTCAAGTGGAACACATTACAGGAAACAGTGTTGAATGAGGTTGACCATTAAAAACATTTTGCGGCCATAAAAGTTTTGGATCAAGCCGATATTTGTTTTTTCTCTTCATCTGGGCCTGTATGACCTAATCAACACATTGGATGTCGAATAAATAGTATAGTGGGCCTTAGGAGGAATTTAATGGTTGATATCCAATCACTATTGTTTTCATGTGGTGTGGTCCACCTGAAATTTATATCCCTCTCTTTTTTGGGACGAAGCAATAAAATGATCTGTAAAAATGGATGAACGGAATGGATGTAACACATACATCATGGTGGGGCCTACAGAGCATCGACCACCGGCCACGGAGCTGGTGTCAGGGGGAGTAGCCAATCCGTTTCCGTCTCCATAGAGCTGTAGAGATATCTCTGTCCTGGTGTCGCAGGCAAACGGCTCCCTTAGATCCGACCGTACATACCTTGATTTGACGGCCAGGATAGATCCCCAACTACCATCAAGCAGTAATTAATGCTTTGAACAGAGCGTTGTTAATGTACGGTGAAGATCTAACGGATCTACATAGTCAATGATGACGGACTCTGTATAAGAAAGCCGCCGATCTACCCAATCAATTGCCAGAGGATAAGGATTGGATGTATTCAACTTTCTAATCAAACAGTGGAATATTCAGCAGGACATGATCAATGGCTTGGATTTTAAAGATGTAAACAAATGAACGGTGTAGGACAGCCTGTATTATCTTTTATCTCTCTCTCAGTGAAGATGTTACGGGGCTTATCCCCTCTCATTAGAGATTGCAATGGGAATGTGTGGGTTTTAACAGAGATGTTTTGACAAATCCACTCCGTCCATCTGTTCAGAAAGACCACAGTAGGAGAGGACTATAAAAATCAGGCAGATCTAAGATTCCTGTGGGCTACACCAACAGAGCAGTGGGAACAGCAATGTCCACCGTTGATGGCATCCTAGAGCTGACCATCATGTTTATATGCCATCCAAACCGTTCATAGAATTATTGCCACTTAGATAAACTGTAGCAACAAATATTATCTTGATATAAAAGATTCTGACACCACTAAGCTTTCAATCACCACTGTTTTGTGTGGTATGGCCCACATGAGTTTTGGACTTAGTATTTTTTGAATCAGGTCCTGTTGTGATCTTTCAGAACTAGAGTTGTACACAAACCTAGTTAGCTCAGTTAACTCACTTGACTTGGCTTGACTTGAAAAATACCTATTCGACTCAATTCCAAAATGAGTTCCAGTCGAGTCAAGCTGATTTTCGGAGCTAGAAAAAATTTCAAGCCGAGCATGAGCTTGTCCGAACTCAAATCAACTCGGATCGAATGGACGGCATAGGTTAGCCCCCATTCTCTTTTATCTCTCTCTCAATGAAGATGTTACAGGGCGTATCCTCTCTAATTAGATGTGGCAATGGGCCTGGTTTGATCTGGGCTAAGCTAGGCCCAAGCCTGGCATGGGCCTATGCCTAATGCTAAAAAAGAAAATATGTTGGGCTCGGGCCTAAACATATTCAATTTGACCTGGCCCAAAAATTAATCAATTCCTATTATCCCTTGAATTTTCATAATCTATAATCAAATGGGTCTCATATGCGCGAAGAAATAAACATTTAAGAAAATAAATTCAATGGTCTACATCTAAGATAGAGGATTGCCTGCTTAGGATAACAATGGCATATCTGTAGGATAGTAACACATTTACTAGATTGCGTTGATCTAAAATGACTGAAATTGAAGCTCAATGGAAAATTTAATTGGACCATCCAAGTAATGCCCAAGCTTAACCCATGGACCATGCTAATCAGCCCAAATTGACCCAATGCCGGTTCGTCGTCTAGTTGGGAGGGCTACTCAGCTCATTGTAACTTTTGACTTTGGCGTTCTCCTTCGGACTTCAAATTTAGGGCCTATTTGGTTTTCCAATTACCACGGTAGTTGGGTGTAAAGACAGCATAATTACGTCTTTACATGTATTAGCAATGATTGTTTCAATACCTGTATTTTGCTTTCCCACGCTTATTTTTGGGTATTTTTTGGATGTAATTGACGGAAATTCAGTAGGAACGTGTTTGAATAGCCAGTATAGTAGTCACGTCATTCCTTTTTTGCTCTTATGGTGTCACCATTTCAGCTCTACAACAACTGTAATCCGTCGTTTGATTTTTATAGCAGTGCTGAATATACAACTTCTCCTTTTAGTAATTTAGTCAACTCTGGACAAGTGATCATGGGACCCAATCTTTACATATGCTTAAATTTTTTATACAGCACTATGTGGTGGACCACATGATGATCTTTGTGATAGATTGTCTGGTCTACAACATATATTGAAATGCACCAAAACATATATCAGCACTATGTGGTGGACCTGTTTCCAACGGACGTGTCTCACGGTTGACATTGCAACAACTGAATCAAGATGGCCAACATATTGGCAGAATAAAAGCAAGTACATGAGTCCATTTAAATTTGGATTTTGAAGGATAATGGATGATTGTATACATAATTCAGCTATAACATGCATAAATAGACACATGATTCAGAAGTAGACATATAGGGGTCAAGGTGTATATGTTACACTTCAAAATTTTAAATTGAAGTGTATCAGCGTACACACACCACTGAAAATCTGGATGTGGGATCAGTAACCCAATGTCAGTAGCAAGCGTTTGCTACTAATCCTTACTACGTGAGGAAATATGGGCCCAACTGAAGTATAACATAATGTACTCATGTAAATGTGACATGTTAGTAATGAATTATGAAAACCACCTAAAAGTTAACGCACAAATTCCTAAACATCCACACAGCCTGTTTAAAGCAAACCACAGTCCTTCAGAAATTGCACAACAGTCGTATTAAAAATAACCATGGGGCAGAAAGCTATAAACTAGCGCCAGAATGGCGAGGATTAAAAGCAAGCAACCGAAGATAATCCTAAGGAGGGCCTCAAATGACCCTGGCGTTTCTTCAACGCTATCTCCCGGTGTGCCGTTGCCAGCACACTTTGCATAGTAGTAGGATGGTGACGGGGAGCACCCTATAGAAAGGTTGCTACAACTGGTAATGCAAGGTCGTTCAATGTTTAACGTCCTTGTCTAATGGTCGTCCTCGATGTTGGCCACCGGTTCATTGTGCTACACCGCATACTTGCAGAAAGCAGTCCATTCAGTATATGCCTCCGACATGGACTTGTATCCTCTAAAGCGGGCTATGGAAAATCCTTCCACTTGTTGGCGGCACTCCTCCCATGTATAATATAGTCCGGGTCAACGTCCATTGAAAGTGACATACATTTTCTTGCCCATCTGCAGACTATTGAAATACGAATAAGTACAACATGCAGATGATTGATATTAATAATCAAACATAAAACAATTTTTATACACTTTACCACTACATCAGATAACTGATGATATAACGAATCTGAGAATCTGAGAGCATACCTGAAGCGATGACTTGTCCAATAAAAATTTGGTACTTATCCTATACAAAGTGCAGATATGAGCAAGATAGTCATATGGAAAATAATATATCAAGGAAATTAATATCAGATAATGTAAGATGGGCATCAACAGGTAATGCAAGTTAATACGCATCAACGGTGGGATCATCAAAAACACACATCAAGATCCAAAAAAAACAAAAAGAAAAATATCATCTAAAATAAGCAACATTTTTCCAGCTAGTCAACAAAACTAGCCCTGTATCAAAAAAAAAAAAAAAGAAGTTTTGTCCAAAAACCATGTGACTGACAAGCCAAAGAAAATAGAAACCCATCAACGGTCAGGTGGATGGCAGTGTAATCAGTCAGAAGACTGATCTGGTGCAAGCAACATCAGCACAAAGTCCAACCTCCTATGCTCAGGGAGTGAAAGGAACGAGGTAGATTGTTGTTCATCTTTTGATAATATCTTTGTGGCGCGTAGGATCTCATGACCCGTGAGGCCTTAAATCTGCTCTAAAGCAGGCACAATCTGAGACATACGTACCAAATCTTTCTCTAGATGTATGGATATAATTAGTGACTTGACAGCTTCTGCAACGTCACTCATTTCTTTGCCAATGACATCGCAAGGGCGATCCTATCTGGCTCTCTTCCTAGAATTGAATGTGCTGCTTATGTTCACCGAGTTGTTCTCATTGACATTCGGACTACGGGTTGCGACATAAGCACCGCTACCACTTTGAAACGACCACTGGATGTTATGTCCACTGTCCCCTACATCGTTACTCGACAACACGAGTGTATCATCGTTCAGATCAACCGATGTTGTCGGCATAATGTCGGAATCACGGGACCTTCCCTTTCGCACAGTACTATGCATATTTCCTGTGGAAGCACGCGATCCAGTAACGCGGTCATTTCCAAATAGGAAGGTGAGGTTATTGTACATTCACACTGCATTCCCTCGAATGTGTTGTACATATGGATGTGACTATTGACAACAACCAAGAAAAATCTGTATTAATAAACAAATATTGATGAAATGTTCTTTAAATAAACATTGTGCTAAAGTAACAGACCGATTCAATATAAAAAATAATCACACCCGTATGTAATCCTCTCAGACATCATCTGGGGCCGTAACTAGCTTATTGTCCTCATCCCATCCAAACACACTGGCATTGAGGATGTCCCGAACCTCAACATACAACCGTTTCAATGTCCGGAGGCGATTACCAATATACTTTTCCTGTACTGATATCCCTAGGGCACTCCTGACAGTTTCCACGACCGTTTTATAGGTCTCCTTCTTAAAACCGTTAGCACTCTTGTGGCCATTCACCACAATATCCATCAAGATACATGATTCCAACTTACTAAAAGTTATCCACAAATAAAATTCAAGATTCTTACTTCTAACATTATAAAGCATCAAAATGATGAATTTTATTTTAAATGAATCACAAACTAAATAAATAAAAAATATGTAACTCAAATTTAATGGAACCCACTTTAGATGGGCCACAAACTAACATGAGAGATGATATTTTTAGTTTATCTTTATTTTAACTATAGTTCTAAAGAGGCCCTCGTATGAAAGCAATTGCACACCATGGACCTCATCCATGTGCATGTCACTAAGGGGGTGTTTGGCGCATGGTATTGTGAAGGATTGGGTGGGATGGAATTCAAAAAACATAATTATTACATATGGCAGGGATTATCCCTTATACTACGAGATAAGCTTAAATCGACGATATGTTTGTAATACGGGGCCACAATGATTAATGTGTTATATCTTTTCATCTATCCAGTTTGCAAGATCATTTTCGGGCATGGACTAAAAATGAGATAAATCTACAGTTACCATAGAAAGCAGTGGAGAATGGAGATTGAACCTCCACCATTAAATATTTCTTTGATCTAAGTTTTAGATCAAGCATATTTGTGTTCTCCTTTTATCTAGGTCTGGGTAACCTTATGAACAGGTTGGATGGTAAATAATATCAAGGTGGGCCCTACGAAGGTTTCAACCGTGGATGTCATTTTTTAAAATTTCTTTATGTGGTGTAGTCCGCTTAAGCTTTTGATTTTCCTAATTTTTTCTCATGCCTGAAATCATCCGGAAAAATGGATGGACAGTGTGGATATATCAAATATATTATGGTGGAGCCCACAGAACTTGTTGACGTCAACACATCACCAAGGTCGGTGGTGTGAGCACACCACGCAATCCGCTTCCCCCTTCGTATGCCTTGACGCCGATTTCCTGTAAAGCCTTACGCAGGAAATTCCAGTGCTGGAAACCAAGGTGGGGCCCACCTTGATGTTTGTGAGAAATCCACCACGGCCATCCGTTTTTTGAGATAATTTTATGACATGGAGCCAAAAATGAGCTGGATCCAATACACTAGGAGGCCTAAAACGTGAGGATTGAACGTACGCCGTTGAAATTTTCGTGGGGCCACAGAAGTTTTAAATCAGCCTGATATTTGTGTTTTCCGTTCATCTCAGTATTAATGACGTTACGAACGCTATGGATGGAATGTGATCATCACTGTAGGCCCCAGGGAGGTTTCAACGGTAGGAATTTCCACACCCACCTTTTCCTTTAGTGCGGCCAACTTGAATTTGGATCCTTCTAATGTTTTTGTCTCAACTCTTAAAATGAGCTCACAAAACGGATGGACGGTGTAGATTTCTCACAAACATCACAATGGCCCCACCTTAGTTACCTGCGCAGGAACTTCCTCCAGAGGCTTTCGCAGTAAATCGGCGTCCATATGGGAAACGGATTGGCTACTCCGGTGGTCGGTGCTTTGTGGGACCTATCATGATGTTTTATGTTCATCCATACCGTCCATATATTTTTATAGATCATTTTACGGTATGAGACAAAAAATTACATATATTCCAATCTCAAGTGGACCACATTACAGGAAACAGTGTTGAATGAACGTTGACTATTAAAAACTTTTTGGGGGCCATAAAAGTTTTGGATCAAGCTGATCTTTGTTTTTTTCCTTCATCTGGGTCTGTATAACCTAATCAACAGATTGGATGTCAAATAAAAAGTATAGTGGGCCTTAGGAGGATTTAAATGGTGGATATCCAATTACTATTGTTTTCCTGTGGTGTGGTCCACCTGAGATATATATCCCTCTCATTTTTTCAGTAAAGCCCTAAAATGACCTGTAAAAATGGATGAACGGAATGGATGAAACACATACATCATGGTGGATCCCACAAAGCACCGACCATCAGCCACGTGGTTAGCTTGTTAGTACACACCCATGTCAGTACACACACTCCATGTTAGCCACCCCCACTAGGGATCGATACCGGAAACGGATTGGCTACTCCCCCTATCACCAGCCCGGTGGCTGGTCGGTGCTCTGTGGGCCTCACCATGATGTATGTGTTTCATCCATTCCGTTCACCCATTTCTAAATATCCTTTTAATGTTTTAACCTAAAAAATGAGGGATGTAAATCTTCGGTGGACCACACCACAGGAAAACAATAGTGATTGGATATTCATCATTTAAATCCTCCTAAGGCCGACTGTACTGCTTATCTGACATCCAATATGTTGATTAGGTCATAAAGACCCAGATGAAGGGAAAAAACAAAGATTAGCTTGATATAATACTTTTATGGCCCCCAAAAAGTTTTTAATGGTAAACATTCATTCAACACTGTTTCCTGTAATGTGGTTCATTTGAGACTCGGATATACCTAGTTTTTTGTGCAATACCATAAAATGATCTATAAAAATAGATAGACGGAATGGATGAAACACATACATCATTTTGGAGCCCACAGAGAACCAAACACCAGCCATTAGCCGGTGGCAGGGGGAGTAGCCAATCCGTTTCCATCGATACCAAGACCTCAAGTGTTGAAACGAGGCATCTCCACTCAGTTCAGCCACGGGGCTGGTGGCAGGGGGAGTAGCCAATCCGTTTCCGTCCATATGCCTTCGATCCTATGATCTGCTTACGTGGCAACCCGCTCTATGTTGACCAGACTTCAAATTGTCTTACATTATCTTTAACCACCCATGATGGGCCCCATGACCAACGGTCTGGATTAGTAAACCGTGGCCCCCACGCGCGGAACTGAGTGTACTTTACAAGGCATAACCCTATCATTACTCACCAAAGAAAGGCCCACTTTGGGAGACCATGGCTGCACTGACGCTCCAAATGTGCCGGGGGCGCTTTTAGACACGTGGATGGTCAAATCATAGTTTTGAACTCAACCCCAGTGTTCATTGATGTACTAGTCGTACTGACCATCTGACCTCCAATCCAAATCCAAGCCGTCTATTTCTTTCATGCCTCCTCCAAGGAAACATTGGTAATAACCATCCAACGGTTATTAGAATGTCATGGTCAAAATGGGTTTTTAATGCTACCTCATGCAATGTGGGCCTAACCAAATGGACCGTCCAGATCGACGATATAATCATCCATGGGTCGTGCAGGGCCATGGCGCGTTAAGAACGTCGTTTTACCCATTGGGGAAAAGAGCTTCTAATGAAATGATGAGAAAACCTTGATACTCTGGCGGAAGTGATAGATGATACACATGATCTTATAAAACTACTTAGAAATCGCACACGTAAAATACATGTAATTCAAATTAAACTATCCAAACATGGTTTCAAGTTCGTATATGTCATGAATCAAGTAGACATTTATTGAACGGTTATGAATAAAAATATATCCAACGGCCCTATTTCAATGAACAAATGTCTATGAATCAGACATATGGACTGTTGATCCAATCTGATTTTTGAACTGTGACTTGACAAGAGTAGCTTCCACATTTTAGACGATTTAATTTAATTTTTTATATTATTGATGTAAAATTTCTGGCTGTCTGAGTATCAAGCCTCATACGTAGCCGGAGTATCAAATAACTCCCATAAAATAATTACAAAAGCCACGTCATCAAAATGCCACCCTGTCCTTCCTGCCTCTGAGGGAGTTCGTTTGCCTCCGTCGCGATGTAGCTAACAGTGTCTGTCGCTACCTACTAAGGCCAACATTCTAAGTGGTTTGATTATCTGAACTGTTGATCCGATTCAAAAATGGAAATACTAAGTAATTTACCCTGAAACTGATGAGTTTAACCATTACTTTCTATAGATGAATTGAGAATAATAAAAGAATTTTTAATGGTTGACAAAATCCACAAATCAAAGAATATGATCATCATGGAAGGATGATAATTAGGCAGTAGCCTACTTATTGTAGTAAACTATAATATGGACGATTTTAAATAATCGGACTATCTGAACATGTGGGCCCAGTGACTAGCGACGGACCTAACTGTTAAATCGCAACGGAGGCAAACGAACTCCCTGCTAGAATAGCATGCAGGCGCGGGACAGGCCTCAAAAGCTCGCTCTCTCTCTCTCTCTCAGCGCGTGTCCTTTGGCTTTCATTTAAAGAGAAAAACTTGGATACTCCGGTTGAGCTTGATAGATGATACGCAGGCTCTTAGAAAAATCAAAACAACCCAAATTATGGATCCAATTTAGATATATCATGAGCAAAAGATTACGCTTATTTGAATGGACATTTATTGGACGGCTAAAAAAGAAAACATCCAACGGTCCATTTTCAACAAACAAGTGTCCATTAATCAAAGGTTAGATTTATTTGACAAATCTGATTGGGGACTGTGATTTTAGATACAGTTAGTTTCACAACTTAGTCGGTTTAAATTGAGTTAAAGCATACGCCAAGTGTGCATCTCATGAGTGCCTGTGTATCAAGCTTCACACTCTGCCAGAGTATCAAATAACTTCTCTTTCATTTAAAGCCCAAGACCCCCTCTCTTCTTCCACTCCTCTCTCCCTCTGTCTCTCTCTCTCTCTCTCTCTCCAAAAACCCTTCTCTTCAAAGTTCGAAACCTGGAAAAAAGGCCCTCTTCTGACATCTACACCCCTTCTTCCGTCGCCTTATTTCAAAATTACCCCCTTTAAACAAAAACAGTAACAAAAAACCGCCTCCTCTTTCTCCTCAGAACATGCCTCCCTTTCTTTTTCCAATCTACCGTCCATCAATCAATCCCCTGCAGCTTTTGCCCCTTCTATAACAGACAAAATCACCAAAACCTCTCTCTCTCTCTCTCTCTCTCTCTCTCTCTCTCGTATTTCTCTATAAAGCTTGTAGAAGCCATGGATTTGTATGAGAAATCTCTGAAGGAGAAGAGATTCCATCAGAGCCAGAAAAACCCATCTTTCTCTTCGTCCCTTCTCGACGCTATCTACTGTTCAATCGACAAAGGAGAAGAAGCAGAGCTGGTTTTCTACAAAGAAACAATGAGAAAGAAACAGAGCACTGACAGAACAGAGGAGAAGAAGAAACCCGAAAAGCTCGGTCCACGACGCAAACCATCGGATTCTGGAGATGGGTTTCGAAAATCTCAGAAAAATCAAAACCCCATCTTGTCCAGTTCCAATTCCAGCTCTTCAGAATCCAGCTACGGCGGGTTCGGATTCTCTTCCTCCGAAGCAGAGTCCCTCCAGACCCCACGCCCGAAGCCGATCCGAACCGGGTTCGTGCCTGAAATGCCTTTCCGATCCACCTCCAAAAAAAACCAATTCCCCGAAATTCAAGTGAAGGAAAAGCCAAAGACAGCCGCTTCAAAGATCTACAGCGATCTGAAGAAGCCGGGCCAGCCAATCTCGCCAGGCGGCCGCATCGCCAGCTTCCTGAATTCGCTATTCGCATCGAATTCCAAGAAAGCGAAAATCGACCATTCCAGGAAGAACGGATCAGCCCCGCAGGCGCTCTCATCATCAACGACGCCCACGTGTTCTTCAGCATCTTCCTACTCGAGATCCTGCCTCAGTAAAACCCCATCCTCGAGAGGGAATTCAAACTCGACCAACACCAACGGCTCAAAACGCTCTGTCCGATTCTACCCAATCACCGTCATCGTCGACGAGGATTGCAGGCCGTGCGGCCAGAAACGCATCAGCGATCGTGATCCTACCGTCAGTGGGAAGATCGGGGTATCTAAACCATTGATCGGCGAGGAATTGAAGCTGCATTTGATGGAGAAGAGCAGGAGAATCGAAGAAGCGGCGAAAGATCTGCTGAAAGGGTATCAGAAGAAGAGCGATTTTCTTGAAGAGGTGATGAGAAGCATGCATGATCATGGCCATGGCCATGGCCATGATGATAATGATGATGATGGGTATTCAAGCTCCGATCTTTTCGAGCTTGAAATGCCGATTCAAAGGTATAGAGAAGAACTTCCCGTGTATGAAACGACTCGTTTCGAAACGAATCGTGCCATTGCTAGTGGTCTGATTCGGTAAATATGTTATCTTTTGAGGGTAAATTGGAGAAATGGTGTCTTCTAATTACTTGGATTTTGGGGTTAATTTCGATAATTACTTCTCTAATTACTGGCTTTTTTTCTTTTTCTTTTTTGCTACTAAATAAGACTGAGTTCATATGCATGTCTTAGTTTATTGTGGTTTGATTTGCACTAGATACTTGGACGGTTTGATCGATCGATCTGGACCGTCCATTAGGTGCAGCCACCTTTAATGGGAAGGAAAGGAAATTTTGGGAAGTTTGTGATGGTTTTATGGGAATTTCTTTGGAACCCAAATCAATCCATGGACTTTGCTTTTGTAAGCGATCTGGACCGTCACCATTTCATAGGCTATTGATTGGATTGCCAGTCAGATTTTTACATGGTACCTTATGAAATTTACCCTGTAGTTAATGGACGGTTCAGATTAACAGATTAGACTGTCCAAGTGTCCCAAACGAAACTAGGAGAACCATAACTCAATAGTACTCTTAAGAACAATGGATCACTCCGTCCAGGCTAGGGGCCTGTGGGGCCCACCGTCATGTATGGGTTTTATCTACACCGTCCATCCATTTCCCACATCATTTTAGGATATGAACCTAAAAAATGAGGCAGATGGAAGGCTCAAGTGGACCACACTACAGGAAGCAACGGTGGTAATGGCTTCTTCCGTTCAAACATTCCTAGGGCCCACCTGATGAAGGGAAAACAGAAATATCAGCTTGATCAAAACTTCTACCACTCCCAAGAAGTTTTCAACGGTGCCGTTCAACTCCACTGTGAGGTCCACTTGAACCTTGGATCTGTCTCATTTTTGGGATTATACACTGAAATAATCTGGAAAAAAGGGATGGATGGTGTAGATAAAACCCATACATCACGGTGGGCCCTGTGGGGTCCCTGACCAGACCGAGTCCGTCCAGCTTGTAGGATGCAATCCGCTTCCCCAATTTTCCTCGTTGGGGATAAAATAGTAGAATACCCACAGTTTTGGGACGCGGATTTCCTGTGAAAGCTTTCCGCGGGAAGTTATGCTGGGTGGGGCCCACTGCAATGTACGTTCTAAGTCCATTCCGTTCATCCGTTTTCGAGCTCGTTTTATTACATTCTATCAAAAAAATGAGGTGGATACAACACTCAAATAGGTCACACGAGATGGAAAATGGGGAAAAGAAATTTCTACCGTTGAGACCTTACTGGGCTCCACCTTGATGTTTATATGATATCCAAACCTTTTACAAGGTCATTCCCAATGGCATGAAGTGAAAACACCAAAACTATAGCCTGATATAAAACTTTTATGAACGCTGATTTCCTGTGAAAGCCTTTCGCAGGAAGTTCCTGCGCTGGGATGTTAAGTGGGGTCCACCGTGATGTTTGTTATAAATCCATCCCGTCCATCCGTTTTCCGAGATCATTTTAGGACATTCGACCGAAATTGATGTGGATTCAAAACTTAAGTGGCTCATAAAAGAGGGAAAACTGAGGAAATAGTTTTCTACCGTTGAAACCTTTCTGCGCTCCACCTTGATTTTTATATGCCATCCAAACGGTTTATAAGGTCATTTCCACTGGGATGAAGTGAAAACACGAAATCCGCGGTTTATAAGGTCATTTCCACGGTTTATAAGGAACCTCTCCGCGTCCACAGTTTTGTACCGTTTCAATTCCAAAAATAGAGGTTAGTATATCAATTCCCTAGGCTTCCACGCTTTCTTACCGTTGATTGGTGGGCCACTTTTCAAAAAATGTTTGGGACCCACTGCGGTATCGATCCTATCATTGTCCTGCAACTGAACGGTAAAGATAAAGTCAGGCCAAACAAAAAGGAAAAGCAACGGCCCATATTTAATGGGAAAAACATTGGAATAATCGGACTGCTAAGGTTGTCCAATGTCTGTGATTTTTGGGCCATGTTCTATCTATGTATGACCCATAAGATCAACAGCCTTGATTACGATACATGAGTGCCACGTGTACGGTGGTCTTGAAAAGATGGCATCTGAGATTTTAGAAGTGATTTTTTTTCTTTTCTATTTTTAAAATGAGTATGAAAAGGAGAAGCTGGAGTAAGGGAGATTCCAGATGTAGTTTCACACGCTTGGTGTGAAAGAAAAGAAAGGAAGGTCGGATCTTCCTTTCAGATGAGAAAGCGAAGGTGGGGGTGAGACTGAAGACCTTTTGCTTTCCTCCGTTTTGGTGGGCCCCACACTTCTGAAACGTGGCGTCATGGCTATCATTGCCAATCGAGCCCTGGTGAGGGCACTTGCACTTGCACGCGACCACGCTCGGGTGGATGGCTTGACCCAGGGCTTGGACAGGTTACTCATTCCTGAGGTGGGCCCTACTTACACGTGTCTCATCTGATGAGCCCGCCGGGCTGATTTTTGGTTAGGGGATCTGGAAGGGCGTGGCCCACCCGATGAAAGCCGTAAAACCCTATATCTTTCCCACACGTGTGAGCAGTGCACATTCACATGCGAGCACACGCCTGATAATGTGACACGTGTAAGATGCGAGCTTTCCATCAGGTGCAATAGATCTTCTGGCATAAGAATAAAGGTGGGCCACCCACAGCTTATCAAATCAAATGAATAGGTAGAAAATTTTCTAAAACCGTCAATTAACTTTGTACGTTGTGTGGCCCACCTGAAGGGTAAAATTGTCTGATTTCTTGTCTAGAAGATCTAATTATAATTCCCAACCATATGGAGAGCTCAGATCTCATGCACGTGTTTCATACTTGTAAGTGCAACCCGCGCGTGTGGATTTATCAAACCTCTCACAAATCACACTTAGATTTTTGGGCCCCAGAAAATCCAGGGTGGGGCCTACCAGATGAACAACCCCAACATACAAACATCAACCGTAGTATTATTTCTCAGAGATTCTCCCACTGTAGATTCTTTGCCTCAAAAGGCTGATCTGATCATCAGGTGGGCCACGTGTCTACATCGACTGTCTAAACTGTTCTTTTGCCCCCCATCTTATGATCAGAAGGCTGATCTCTGAGAAAAGGCATAGGTGGGGTCCACAAAAGACTAAAGTCTCTGGAACCGTCCAAACCGTATAAGAGAGGAATTATAGCGTATCATTCATTGGTTTACGTGCCAATGGTGGGCCATATAAAACTCGGTGACTCAACTTAAAACTCGCTGAGTCAACTCGGTCGAGTCACCTTTCTATGATCTGGATTATTCATATGGTGGGCCCCTTTATAGATTGCTCATGCTACCAAAATCTTCTCCATCAGACTCTCTTTATCATGTGACAGGGCCTTTGATCATGGAAAGTGGGGCCCACCCTTCATTGATTTTAGGCTCTCCACTGCAATGGGGTCCACCATCAGAGATTTGAATTGTTCGTTTAACAGTCACAAATGTCAGTTTTGGCCATGGAGTGAAAGTCCCATCAACCGAACAATCCTAGCCGTCTAATTAACATGCTTTGTTTTTCTGACCTTTTGCCCTTTTATATTGTAAATCCGTTTAGAAACAACGCTGGGGCCCACTCGATCTACGGTTGATCTGATTTTGAGATTAGTCAGGTGGCCAAGAAATCAAGCTGGCCATCCACATGAAACAAACAACGGATGCACTAAAAGTTTTCATTTTGACCGTCCATTGTTTTGTGGCCTACCAAATTGCTGGCTCGTTTTAATTATCAGCAGATGATATCAGTGTTCGGCTCCACATGACACACGGCTCAGATGCAGACGCACACGATAGATTGGCACGTGCAGAAGTGCATGTGCACGGCTACGAGGAGTGCACTCACCACCACAGACAGTTACGTGCCATAAATTGAAAGGTTAGGGTAGTCCTAGAGTAATACTTTTGCTTCATGGTCCATACACAGAAGGACCCGACAGATAAACGGTCTGTGATCTTCGATCAATGGGCGTCACTTATACAACATGAAAACCCGAGTATATTTTGCATTTCCACCGCTCGAGGATCACACTAATTCCTCCTACGTTTTTGGGTGTGACCGTCTCATGTTCAACCCGTTGGACCATAGTTACAGTCCATCCAGTAGATAAATTTCAATATATAGTGTTTCTAATTTATCTAAACCGTTAAATGTGTTATAAATCATTATATAACTTTATTTGAATTATATAGATCGATTTCATAATTTAAAAGACTTCAATTTTCTGTTTATCAATTAATATTTTTTGTGTGGTTCACCTATATATTTATAGGATTAATTATATTTAAATTATTTTCATGATGGGACCGAAATATATTAAGGATTGGATTTTAAATTAAATTAATATATTGGAAGTTGTAACCTAGATGGACTGTAACTTATGGTCCAACTGGTTGGACATGAGACCCGTTCTTTCAATTATCTCCCGTACAGTTGGTGGCGTGGAAACTGCCTCACAATGATGGGATTAGGCCGACTACAAGCGCGTTCTCTTCAGCTCGCTCTGTGAGTATACTCTCCTCGCACGTGGGAAACGGAAACATACGAATGAAATATCTGAGCCGCTCACAAGAAAACTCCCCACCATCATATAAGATCTTCAAAAAATTATGCATATGGTCAGCAGATGTGACAGACTCATATAATCCAGATGAATGGTCAATAGATCAACCGTAGGAATTCCTTGCTCGTGTGTGGAGCACTTGATTATATGATCAGAATTTTTAAATCCTGGCATCTATTTACTGGTGGTCGCCTGATGTGTGGCACCGATCTAATACATGGATACCTTGTTTCCACGTGTGAGACGAGTTCACATGCGCGAGTACAATTTGGCATTAGATGAGGTTGAGGAGGATGAATGGCTAACAAGACCTACACACTCATGCGTTGACCTCCCTACCACAAACACGCGACATTCCTCTAAATCAACTAATCATTACTACAGTATCATATGTGTACGAGCTTTTCTTGACAGACTACGGACCACGTGATGATCCAGACCGTTCATCTGGAAGATCCCATCGCAGATGTACCACATGAAAAATATCTCACCCGTTAAAGATTTCATGGTCAAAATAGCAAGTGAGTTGGAAACAACGGTCTAAAAAAGGAATTTTATACATTGCCATCACATGGGCCCTAAAGACATTTGATCAATTGGCCATTTTGAATTTGGGTCTCTTCAATCAACAGTATGGATCATCAGGTAGTGGGGCATAGGGGGAGTGAGCCTATGTAGCAAAACCTCTAATTAGAGAATGTGAAGTCCTTGAAAAGGTGTTTCATTTCAGATGATTAAGTGAATAATTTATTAATGACAATGATCAAAGAAAGCAATGAATTGCGGCGGACATGATGGATGTTGTTTAAGTGGATTTAGGAATGTTGTTTTCAATTACATTAGATTTGATCAGGCCATGTGCTATTGTAGATGTGGGGGTAACTATCAATCATTTATGAAAATTTTTAGAGAGGAAAGATACTCAATTTTCCTAATGAGCCAGTTGCTATCGAAAAAGAAGAGTCCTCGACAAAGATGGGATGAGTTGTGGGTTGGAGGAGATGGATTTGGCGGATTGTTGTGCTATGATCTTAGCAGAGAAAAGGATGGGTTATAAAAAATAATGACATAAGATCTATCCGATGAAGTTGTTGCTATCTAATGACTACGGTGGTGCCACAATAGTAGTGAGATCGCAAGTAATAACAATGACTGAATCAAAAACCTTTGATCAAGTGCTCTGATACCATATAAATGTATAAAAAGTAAAACACTAATGTTTTTAAAAATAATTTCTATGATAAAATACAATGCGACTCATAGAAGATGGGTTGAATCAACTCCCCAAATAAAAAATACAATCAATAGAAAAGAAAATAAGCAAAGGATAGTAATGAATTGCCTTATGTTCAATTAATGCAACACATGGCCCAATCGCCCTGTCGGGAACCATGGTGCTCGGTTGCTCCCCAAAACACTGAATCCACATCCAAATCAGATGTCAAAATGTAAGGCCCATCCAAACGGAAACATAATAACTTAGATGGACCATTTGGATTTCATCATTCTTAGCTAATCACAAGGTTGTAATGGCTAATGGTGCCCTTTAATGTAGGAAAATGTTTATTATTATTATTTTTTAACATCATCTTAATGTAAATTATGGTAAGGGAAAAATTTATCAACCCTAACGCCATATATGTTGGACTTAGTCTGGTAGATTGTGCATATGATTATTAACTTTGAGCAATGTGCAATAATATTTATCGAAACATGACTTTATCTGAATCTCATGTGGTAAAAAAAGTAAAGAAGCAGAAAACAAGTAATTGAAAAACTCATTCCTAAGAGATCTAAAATCCTCGTTAACTAGACATATACATAATTAATGGGTTGGATGTACAACATCTTTTGTGGAATCCCACAAATAAGTAATATAGTTGGTGGGCATTCGCTCTTAATTGTTTTGTGTTACCTGGCTCACTTTAGTCATGTATCAAGATGAATTTTAGACTAAAGGCCTAATAAGGAGGGACATGCGATGGACGGGTTTGATATCGACATATGTCGTAATGGGTGGGAATAACTTAAACCTTACCCTTAGGTTATAGTTAGGTTGACTATAACCTCTCTGACATTTGCACATATTACATTTAATTATTCAGCTTTATATTAAATGTAGACTATAACACTCTTTTTGAAAAACATGTGAGGTTGGAGAAAATACAATGCATATCTATCAATTATCAAATCAATGATAGGTTTCATTCGACACTCAAATCAAAACCTAGATATTGTGGGCCATATGATGTGTGCTTGACATCTAACTTATCCAACATGTGGGACCCTGCATCATGTGCACCAGCACGAGAATTAGGCATACACAAGACAAGTGAGACATGCCATTGAGAAAAATGTACGACGGCCCAAAACCTTCGTAATTCTAGTGGTGGGGCCACATGGTGCGTGCATGACATCTCATACATTACACAGCTTCCTCCCACGTGATGAGAGGATGCCACACAAATCAGGCCAATGCTATCAACAAGGGATGCGGAACACTTGAATTTGGAGATTTCTGTGGATTGTTATTTTATATTGTTGTGTGGTGTGGCCCACCTGATGGTTGGATCAAACTGATATTGAGGGTATCTGCCCATTACTACAGGAAGCACCAGTTAGACGAGTGTGATGCAACACAAACGCTCAGTAGGATCCCCCTTGTTGGATCAGATTGATGGAAAGCTTGGATCTTACACACGTTTTTTATTATTGTAACATCCCGCCCAATCGGTACAGCGTCCTGAGGCGTCCACGTAGGATTTTTCCGCAGGACCGAACGTTTGAAACATTCATGGCAGGAATGCCATGAGCTAATTAATCTAGGATTAGCCCATTTGCCTGTACCAGACAGGCCATGGCAAGACCAAGTGTGGGCCGCCAAGCTGGATGACCACTTACAATGAGCTACAGTCCGTCCGGGCTGTACCGCGACGCCGGAAGGTCAGAAAAATCTAGAAATTTAGGGGATCATAGGGCTCACTGGGCTTGTGGTCCCTCGCGGACCGCGGACCCGGCAGACGCTCAGAAGTGAGATCTGGCACTGACTTAATGCACCGCAACCATGCTAGGACCAATCTGGCGCTTGCAATTGGAACCAAGATTCCAGGTTATCCGACCATTGGATCTCTTCTGTATTTACCGTGGAGGCCTAATGGATTTTCCTGCGCCTGTCCACCAACTCTGGGACCCGATCGTGGGCCGGTCACCGTCGATCACAAATCGGACCCGTGCGGTCAAACTCCTGGTCCGATCGTCCCCAAATTTTGCGTGGCCTTTCATCAGGCCATGGATCACCCATCCTAAAAACTTCATAGCCTGAGGACCGCCAGAATTACTCAAATCACTAAAATGGACCCCATAGGGCCGTTTAAAGATCAAAGCCTTTGACTCAAATCCCATTTTCGTCTATCCATTTATTCCCAAATTTTACGCGGGCCCTAGACGGGCCATGAGGCACCTACCTACCAAATTTGGTAGCCAAAGGAGTGTCGGGGCCACTCCGACTCAAAAAAGGAGACCTTGTAGGCTATTTTGGGAATATGAGGGAACTTAAGGCCAAAGGGCCCAAGTCTAGGGAATAAACCCTATCCCTCATAACTCCCTCTCCCATTTGCTACAACTACCAAGAGAGAAAGAGAGTAAAGGAGAGTAAAGAGGAATAGAGAGAGAAGGTGGAGATCAAGGTGGACCCTAGATCAAGGTGGGCCCCAAGAAAGCCAACCCTTTCTACTCTTTGCCACACTTGCAAGGAGAAAACTCTTTTCTTTAGCCCCAACAACCGACCGTGGGTTACCTAGGTGAGTTTTTCACCCATCCTTCTTGAAGTTCAAGTGGTAATGTGGAATTGGGTTGAAAAATCTAACATGCAATAGCTTGATTTAGGGATTCCGATCGTTCCACCCGAAAGCCCTCTTTCCTAGGGCGTTTTTCGAGTCTCCATCGAGCCATAGGTGCGGACTATTGCTCCTAGGTGCCCTAGCACTAATTTCAATATGTGTTTAATGATTTTGATTGTTTGGTTGATGCAATTAGAGAGTGTAGAGAAAACCTAGAAAATTATGCCTATCTTAAGTGTATGGAATTGTATGTTCTATTTGATTCTCCTCACAAAACTTGTTGAATCTTGATTATCGCTTGTTGGATGATTTGTGGATTGCTCACATGATGTGCCTTGTCAATTCCCATGTTGATGTTTCTATGAAATGTAGGAAGTGAGCAACTTCCTCACCAACACCCACTACACTTGCATTATTACTAATGAATCGTGAGAACTTGCTTATTTGACGAGTATGATTTACATGATTGAGGTGAGTGAACATGATTACGATTTTGCCTGCTGATACCCTTGTCCGTTGATATGTTGGACCCCCATTAAAACCCTGCGGTTGGCCATGGAAACGAGGAAAGCTAAGGCGGTCTCGTTGGTAGGACCGCCTTGAGGCTAAACCCACGGATTTGGGCAAGTGTGTGTGTGGGCTACTGTAGTTAGACTACGTGGGTTGCTTGCACCTGATGTCGTTCCGCCATGCGCTCGCCTAGACTCGTGCGGTCTAGCCTACTGTCTGGCTAACCACGATTGTTAACCCTGTTTGCTCGCACTTGTATGAAAACTGGGACACCCCACAACCATTGCAGCCCAACAACAACCCACTTGAAATCGGTCCACAGCCTCGTGAGCTAGGCATGGTGGAATGGGACACTGTGTCCGAGCTGTTGGCCTATGCTGGGGTACCGCGCCTCTCCGTAGTGACCGCGAGCGATCCCTTTTCTCTTGGCACTCCTCATGTGCTTGAAGTCGGGGATGAGGAACCCGACGGGATCACGGACCGCGGGGCCTCGGCCTCACGCATTGGGGGGTCTAGGCCTTGCACCCAGATTAGGGCATTAATAGATGGGGTGTACCAGATTCCCCAATCTGCTGGATGAATGAACCCAACTAATAACTTGGCTAACACGACGCATCGCATCGCATTAGTTAGGTTGACGACTCGGCAGTCGAGGTCGCACTGAGGGAGTGTTGGCATTGGCGATCGTTAGATGCCGTCGCACGAGGGAGTGTTGGGGCGAGGGCATCCATCATATCATCCTGCATGCATGCGCATTAACAAGACTAGACAGATGCTTATGATTGATTGCTTTTCATTAAATCCCTATTGAAATTAATGCTTGTTACAACTTATGGCTAATAGCACCCACTGAGTTGATCACTCACTCCCACTCTGGGACGGTGTTTTAAAACACCAACCAGACCCTTTCATAGATGCAGGTGACTCAGGACTGGAGGAGCCTAGCGAGGCGAGCCTGGACGAGGAGTTGGAGCTGTCATACTTTCAGCTGATGGAGAGATCGCCGCCCGCTTGAGGAGCGGTATTGGATGGCTGGGTTATGGGCTCAGCCCCTTTCTTTTGGACATCATATTTTTTGTTGATTTGGTTGGGCAACGCCATGCGCGACCCATTTATACTTTTTTTTTGGTCTTGTATATGTTTATGTGAGACCTTTCCATTTCAGCAGACTTTTGCGTTCATGTTTCATGTTCAGGGGACTTCAGGCTGCGCAACTCAAACAGATCAAATGCACATTAATGAATATCCGTAAATGGTGACTCTCGGGAACTCGGGAGTCGAGCGGATGCGCGACCCCCGATTTCCAGGGTGTTACAATTATCGAGTGTCTACCTGCTTGGGATGTGCAGGGCTTCACGCGCGTGTGGGATTAGGCGAAAAACTGTGATACTTTTGTAAAGAGTGATGGATGATATGCAGCTACAAATTGCTGAGAAATTGCATACATGGCTTATAATTAATTCAAATTAAACTGTCCAGATTACGGATACCTTTTTGGATGTATCATGAACAAAAACATTATACATATGAGATTATTTAGCGATTAGATTGATGGATATTCATTGGACGGTTAAAATGAAAAATCATCAAACAGTCTTATTTCAAAAATTGAGTGCCTACAAATCAAAGTTAGGATTGTTCAAGCAATCTGGTTTTTAGATGGTAACTTGGTGGCAGTGAGTTCCACAGTTTAATTGGTTTGATTTCAATCAATATATGCCACGTGTACCATTTCAAAGTAGCTGCCTATCAAACATCGTACGCACCCGGAGTATCAACTAATACCCGACTGCCAAAGGGCCCCCGGCTACGGTGGATCCGGGTGTGTGGATCCCTTCATTTGGGGCCCACTTTGATGTGTTTTATTTACATCCACGCCGTCAATCCGTTTTTACAGATTAATTTAGTTCATCAACCTAAAAATGATGGATATTTTCGTCCTCACGTGCTAGTCTAAGTTGGTCACTTAAGTTTGTATTCCTGCACAAAAACCGCTGGATAAAAGGTATTGTCTACGGTGGTAAATTTCTCTTGATATTGGTAGCAACCGTATATTCGATGTGGCAATGCATGTTGGTTGGCAACCGTACAAAGGGTGCTGGACCTCAGTATCCGATTGGCCCACCCAAGATACCTTATCGACCGTTTGTTCGCCAACTGATTTTGTGGGTGGGCCCACGTTATCCCAGTGGCTGTGATGTGGGCCACCCCGAGTTGGATAAGGTTTCAAACTGAGTGGCGTACAGATAGGGCCACGTATGGGGGCATCCACCCGAGTAGAGGCATGATAAGGGAGTATGGCCCACTTAAACCACAGCCATTGGTTGTGTTTGAGATTTCTGCAAGTGGGGCCCACTTTTCGGTGATCCTGACCACAGGCATGATGGGCCCTTTGTTGGATTGACCACGCCATGAAATGTTCCTTGATCTGAAGATATAACACTTTGATCAGCGGCTTTCAAATGCAATGGTCGATATTCAACCAAAAATTTCCTGACAGATCGGACGGTTTAATCTGGGTTATTTTTGGTACGTGGTTTATTCAGAGTAGGGCCCATCAGTTCAACGGCCTGGATTTCTAAATAACGGGACCTACTTGTCCAAACAGACGGAAAACCCGATGCGCGGGTTCGAACCCGATTCGCGCATGCCCGATAGTGGCTTGCTGTCCGGACCACGAACATTTATATCCACACGTGTAAAACATGATAAGGGAGTGGGGCCCACTAAAACAACGATCACTAGTTTTGTTTCTTGCCCCTCCCTCTCCTGACTGTCATCTGGACCGGATATGGGCAAGATCGATGAATTATATGATCCTCGACCAAATATACCATCCTCGGGAGTGCAGTTTCTACTGGAGGGGCCCATGGTTCGTTAATCCAGACCGTCGATCGGTCTGATCGTCCACATTAGTAATTCAGCGTCACCAAAATTTTCCATCGGAGAACAGTCGTATAGGTATGTTGAGAAAACGATTACAGGAACAGTTCACATTTAACCGAAAGAAGGGCAATGGATTGGATTGTTGGGATCTTCTGATCTCAGAGATTTTTGGGACATGGTCCATCAATGGAGGCTCTATTCAGATCAGCGGCATGGATCACTGACCCGTGAGCTCAATTGCAGAAACTGAAAAAACCAAGGATACCATCACATCGTACGGTCGAGAAACGTAGGCCCCAGAGCTTTGTGGGTCCACCGAGAAGTCCGTGTAACATCCACTCCGTCCATCACTTTCTCCGGATGGTTTGGGGCGTTCGATTGTTCATACTCACGCACTTGGAGATGAACACGAGTTGCCTCCGGCTAGAGGAAGTTAGTTTTGTGGGGCCCACAGAGATGCCCGTGATAAATCCACTCTGCTCATCAGTTTCTAAAGGCCAGATTAGGGCAGGATTCCAAAAATCCGGAAGAATCAAAACTCAGGTGGGCCATACCATACGAAACAGTGAGAACGGAAACATCCACCGTTGAAACCTTCCTAGATCTGACAATGATGTTTACACGCCATCCAAACCGTTCAAAGGGTTATTTACCACACAGATAAACTGTGAGAGAAAACAACATCCTGATAATAAAAAACCTATGGCCCCCACAAAGTTTACAATGGTGGGCATTCGATAACTTTTCTCTATGTGGTGTGGCCCACCTAGGATATGGATCAACCAGATATTTGGATTCCTCTCCAATTGTTGTCGTTAGAAACTGATGGACGGAGTGGATTTATCATCAGAATCTCTGTGGGCCCCACATAGCTTCCCACCACAGCAACTTCCTGTGGAGGGCACAGACACATCCCTTGGAGATGGTCCACGTGGCATACATTATCTACAGTTAAAACATCCGGATTGTGGGCCACTGCAGATAGGTCCCAAAATTAGATCAGTCAAACAATTCCTCTAATTAATGGACATGTCCTTTTATATCTGACCGTTGAATTTAGATATCCACCAATGGACAGAAAGCACAGCAGTTTGATAAACAAGCATGGCACGTGTAGAATTTCACACGGTTAATTACATGATAACCCCTCTATTTTGGATTATTGCAGACACCCCCTCGTTAGAGTAATATTTACCAAATGACAGACATGAAGAGTTCCTTTCCGCGGCTTTTGCCTGTGGACCCCTTGTCATGCCTAAAACGGCATAAAACCACCCAGGCAGGGTCACTCAACTCTACCTTAAAAAATTGGAAGTGGCCCACCAGATGGTTGGGATGAACCTGCCTTTTGGGCCGTCCCATCGAAGTAGTGGAGCGACCAAGCTGAACAAGTTAGGTTGAATCATATACATGCATTGCATGGGGCCCACATGCCTATTGGTTGAATGACATACATGCATTTCAGTGGGCCCACATGTCTGTAAGAAGCTGCAAATGAGACTGAGGTAAAATGGTCATTTGCTCAAAGATAATATTTATATGAGAAACCATGATGCTTCTACATAAGGAGAAATCCAACGGAGCGTATCGCCTATAGGCTACTTATATAGTAAAATGCTGTAAAATGTATTATTTGAAGTTGACAGGAAAAAATATTCAATGGCTGAAAACAAGAATATACAAGGACTGAAAATGCAAATATTTAAGCAGCTGGTTGGGGATTATTTCTTGAAAACGATAATAAAGATTTGATATATACAAGCTCTGCACTACATATAGATGCATGCACTTCCACATGTGAAGTAGGTTATACAAAAAAGGTAGTTTAATTGCTTGTAAGTGATTAGTTGTCATGGTAATAATCTTAATATATAGCTTTTTGTATTTACAACGTTGTTACCTTATGATCCATGCCTCATGTGTAGAGGTGGGCAGGATCCGACCCGACTCGTCGGATCTTACTCGACTGAACTGAAAGCTAGGGTTAGGTCGGATCAAGTAGACCCACCGGGATCCAATGCCAAACCAAGTCGAGTTCGGGTTATGTAGCAACTCGATCTGATAGAGAATTCGATCCAGACCGGAATCGGATAGTATAAATTCAGATTTTACTTTAAAAAAAAAAACCCTTTATCCTTCTTGTACCCGAGCCAACGCCGCACCGAACTCAATCAAAATCTAGGCTACTCAGCAGCCCAATACCCTATTTTCACCGTTCATCCTCGTCCATTCATCAGGCATGTTCCATTTATATGTTTTTTTTTCCTGTGTATTTTCAAGCTCCCACCCTGGCTTAGGACGTCAAGTGCAATCGAATTTGATTTTATTTCTCTTAAATATATTTTAAAAATATGTAAAATTAGTTATTTATTAACTTGGGAAAGTTACTATTAATTTCTTCTTTTTTCTTTTTTTCTTTTTTTTTTTAAAAAATTTAATTTTAAAAAAATTAAAATAGAAGACTCGATTCGAACTATACCTAACTCGATCCTGAATCGAATCGAGTTCGGATCGTGTACTTGCAAAAACAGGATCAAGTCGAGTTAGACCTAATCCAGTCCGACTCAACTCGATGCCCACCTCTACTCATGTGGTAGATTGAGTGAAAATAACCTCTATAGATATGTTCAAGTGATTGTAACATACTATTTAAACAAAAGAGCTTATTTGGATAGGTTTTTTTTTTTTTTTTGTTAGCTTGTTAGTACACCCCAATGTCAATTCACACTTCACTGTTAGCCAACCCCACTAGGGATCGATATCAAGACCTCATTGTTGAAATGAGGTATCTTTCACTTAGTCTACCACTTGAACTATTGTTATATAAAAGTGCAAGTAATTTAGTCGTCAAATATAGGTATAATAGTTAATAAATAAAGAGATTTTTACTCATTATAATTTTGTAATACATTATAGTGGAAATCTTTTATACAAACATAAGATTTTTGTATTTTTACTTTTATTGTTAATTTGACATCTTAGTGATATGAAAGTATTATTATTGTTCTTTGACTTTGCTTGTCTAAATATGAAAATTCTTTTACTAGAGATATAATTTGTAATTATTGCATTTTTATAATTCAATCAAATTGCTATAAATAAGGGTGTATGAGAGATCATAGGCTTCTATAAGATGGGCCCATTGTTTAGATCAGCTTGCCCAAAAATGCGTGGCCCGCAATGGCTCGGGAAGTAGATTGTGTCCAACCTTAGTCAAACCTTTAAGTGTCCACCAAATGTGTGTGGGGGCCACCACGGAAAATGAAGCAAATCAAATGCCAGAGTGGACCACAAATGCATAAAGCATTAATGCTAGTTGCATGGCAATGGAGTTATATATAGGTCCACATATAGGTCAACCAATTTTAACGCAGAGAAACAGTGATCTTTGATTCCTTGGCACTTTCATAGACTAGATGGAGAAAAAACAATATAATCTAGTATGACAAAGCTATTGTATTCATTACGATTTTTGATGGGGGAGTAGATGGTGTGTCTGATGATGGATGAAATCTGTGATGGCAACTAGTCACAGGTTATATATAGAGTGCTCGAGGTTTAGACGATCATGTGCTGGTATTTCAAATGATGTCCACCAAACGTTTTGAAAACACATGTGTTCGGCCGTTTTGGATCACATTAATCTGACAGACATGTTTAGCATTCGAAGTCGAGATCATCCGTTGGATCATCCTGCATTGCCCGCCTCCATGTATTTCCCGTCTGTAAGGCTTTTAAGGTCAGCTCATCCATGATGCTTCTACAGGAGAAAGGAGCGTATCGGACGTTGCTGTATGTATAAAGATATTCGACCAATTTAATTAAAAAAATTAAAATAGAAGACTCAATTCGTACCATACCTAACTCGATCCTTAATCGAATCGAGTTCGGATCGTGTACTTGCAAAAACTGGATCAAGTTGAGTTAGACCTAATCTAGTCCGACTCGACTCGATGCCCACTTCTACTCATGTGGTAGACTTGAGTGAAGATAACCTCTATAGATACGTACAAGTGATTGTATCATACTGTTTAAAGAAAAGAACTTGTTTGGATAGGGTTTTTTTTTTTGTTAGCTTGTTAGTACACCCCAATGTCAATTCACTGTTAGCCACCCCCACTAGGGATCAATACTAAGACCTCGGTGTTGAAATGAGGTATCTTTCACTCAGTCTACCACTTTAGCTGTTGTTATATAAAAGTGTAAGTAATTTAGTGGTCAAATACAAGTATAATAGTTAATAAATAAGGAGATTTTTACTCATTATAATTTCGCAATACATTATAGTGGAAATCTTTTATACAAACATAGGATTTTTGTATTTTTACTTTTATTGTTAATTTGACATCTTAGTGATATGAAAGTGTTATTGTTGTTCTCTAACTTTGCTTGTCTAAATATGAAAATTCTTTTACTAGAGATATAATTTGTAATTATTGCATTTTTATAATTCATTAAAGCCAATCATGACAACTATAATTAACCCTAAATTTAAAATTGAAATTTTCAACCATCCAAAAATCAAATTGCTATACATAAGGGTGTATGAGAGATCATAGGCTTCTATAAGATGGGCCCATTGTTTAGATAAGCTTGCCCGAAAAGAGATTGATTAACTTCCAAAAAAGTAAGATACATGATGAAAATCTATTGTTAGTAATTGAAGGTCATTTCAACCATCAATTTTTTTCTAGAAAATTCTCTCATTCAATGGTTAGAACTGTGCATTCAACACAAATTTTGAACCGTGGCCCGCGATGGCTCGGGAAGTAGATTGTGTCCAACCTTAGTCAAACCTTTAAGTGTCCACCAAATGTGTGTGGGGGCCACCATGATGTATCTATTTATCCAAGTTGTCCATTTCTTTTCTCACGTCATGTTAAGGCATGAGCCCGAAAATGAAGCAAATCAAATGCTAGAGTGGACCACAGCAAATTGTAATCTTGGATCCCATTAAATGCACAAAACATTAATGCTAGTTGCATGGAATGCAAGACAGCTAGAGTTATATCTGGTATGGACATTATATCTTTAAATACGCTATTTGATAAATAATATCTTAACATGATCTTAGAAAATGGATATACTAAGTGGATAAATAAATACATCACGGTTAGCCATCACATAGATCTGGTCTACGGTTAAAGGTCCAACCTTAACTAGAAGTATTGTGGGGCCCACATAGATAGCCGTCATAAATCCACTCTGTTCGTCGGTTTCTAAAGGCCAGGGTAGGGCTGGATTCCAAAAATCCAGAGGATCCAAAACTCAGGTAGGCGATACCATATGAAACAGTGAGAACGGAAACATCCACCGTTGAAACCTATTTAAAGCTGATCATGATGTTTACATGCCATCCAAACCATTCATAGGGTTATTTACCACTCAGATAAACTGTCGGAAAAAACAACATCCTGATTCAAAAAACTAATGGCCCCCACAAAGTTTACAATTGTGGGCATTCATTACACTGTTTTGTGTGGTGTGGCCCACCTGGGAATTGGATCTAGTAGATATTGGTAGTCCTCCCCAATTATTGTCTTTATAAACTGATGAACGGAGTGGATTTATCATGAACTTATCTGTGGGCCCACATAGCCTCCCACCACAGCAACTTCCTGTAGAGGGCATAGACACTTCCCTTGGAGATGGTCCACGTGGCATACATTATCTAGAGCCACTGCAGATAGGTACCAAAATTCGATCGGTCAAAAAATTACTCTGACTAATGATCATGTGCTTTTATTTCTGACTGTTGAATTTAGATGTCCACCAATGGAGAGAAGGCACAGCAGTTTTGATAAACATGCATGGCACGCGTGTAGAATTTCAAACTGTTACTTACATGATAACCCCTCTGTTTTGGATTATTGTAGCACCCCCCTCGATAGAGTAATATTTACCCAATGACAGACATGAAGAGCTCCTTTCTGCGGCTTTTGCCTGTGGAGCCCCTGTCACGCCCAAAACGGCATAAAACCACCCAGGCAGGGTCACTCACTCAACCATAAAAAATAAAAATAAAAATTAGAAGTGGCCCACGAGATAGTTGGGATGAACCTGCCTTTTGGGCCGTCCCATCGACCTAGTGGAGCAACCAAGCTGAACAAGTTAGGTTGAATCATATACATGCATTGCATGGGGCCCACATGCCTATTGGTTGAATGACATACATGTATTTCAGTGGGCCCACACCTATGTAAGAAGCTGCAAATGAGACTGAGGTAAAATGGTCATTTGCTCAAAGATAATATTAATATGAGAATCCATAATGCTTCTACATGAGGAGAAATCCCACGGAGCTTATCACCGATAGGCTGCTTATATAGTAAAATGCTGTAAAATGTATTGTTTGACGTTGACGGGAAAAAAAATATTCAATGGCTGAAAACAAGAATATTTAAGGACTGAAAATGCAAATATTTAAGCAGCTTGTCGGGGATTATTTCTTGATAACGGTAATAAAGATTTGATATATACAAGCTCTGCATTACATACAGATGCATGCACTTCCACATGTGAAGTAGGTTGTACAAAAAAGGTAGTTTAATTGCTTGTAGGTGATTACTTTTCATGGTAATAATTTTAATAGCTTTTTGTATTTACAACATTGTGACACTATGATCCATGCTTCATGTGTAGAGGTGGGTAGGATCCGACCCGACTCGTCGAATCTTACTCAACCGAACAGAAAGCTAGGGTAGGGTCGGATCAAGCAGACCCACTCAGATCCGACGCCAAACCGAGTCGAGTTCGGGTCATGTATCAACTCGATCCGATCCAGAATTCGATACAGACCGAAATTGGATAGTATAAAGTCAGATTTTACTTAAAAAAAAAAAAAAAAACCTTTACCCTTCTTTTATCCGAACCCTAACCCTACCTGAGCTAATGCCGCACCGAACTCAATCGGAATCTAGGCTACTCAGCAACCTAGCACCCTATCTTCACCGTTCATCCTCGTTCATTCATCAGGTAGGTTCCATTTATATATATTTTTTTCTGTATATTTTCAAACTCCTGCCCTGGCTTAGGACGTCAGGTGCAACCGAATTTGATTTTATTTCTCTCAAATATATTTTAAATATATGTAAAATTAGTTATTTATTAACTTGGGAAAGGTGCCCTTAATTTCTTCTTCGTCCTTTTTTTATAATTTTATTTATTTATTTATTTTATTATTATAAAAAATTAAAACAAAAGACTCGATCCGAACCGTACCCAACTCAATCCCGAATCGAAACGAGTTCGGATCATGTACATGCAAAAACAGAATCAAGTCGAGTTAGACCTAATCCGATCTGACTTGACTTGATGCCCACCTCTACTCATGTGGTAGACTGAGTGAAGATAACCTCTATAGATACGTTCAAGTGATTGTAACATGCCATTTAAACAAAAGAGCTTGTTTGGATAGTATTTTTTATATATATTTTTTGGTTAGCTTGTTAGTACACCCCACTGCTAATTCACACTTCACTGTTAGCCACCCCCACTAGGGGTATATACCAATACCTTAGTGTTGAAACGAGGTATCTTTCACTCAGTCTATCACTTGAGTTGTTGTTATATAAAAGTGAAAGTAATTCGGTGGTCAAATATATGTATAATAGTTAATAAATAAAGAGATTCGTACTCATTATAATTTTACAATACATTATAGTGGAAATCTTTCATACAAACATAGGATTTTTGTATTTTTACTTTTACTGTTAATTTGACATATTAGTGATATAAAAGTGTTATTATTTTTCTCTGACTTTGCTTGTCGAAATATGAAAATTCTTTTACTACAGATATAATTTGTAATTATTGCATTTTTATAATTCATTAAAGCCAATCATGACAACTATAATTAGCTCTAAAATTAAAATTGAAAATTTCAACCATTCAAAAATCAAATTGCTATAAATAAGGGTGTATGAGAGATCATAGGCTTCTATAAGATGGGCCCTTTGTTTAGATCAGCTTGCCCAAAAATGAGATTGATTAACTTCCAAAAAAGCAAGATACATGATGAAAATATATTGTTAGTAATTGAAGGTCATTTCAACCATCAATTTTTTTCTAGAAAATTCTCCCATCCAATGGTTAGAACTGTGTATTCAGCATAATTTTTGAGCCGTGACGAGCGATGGCTTGGGAAGTAAATTGTGTCTAACCTTGGTCAAACCTTTAAATGTCCGGCCAAATGTGTGTGTGGTCACCATGATGTATCTATTTAACCAAGCTTTCTCACATCATGTTAAGGTATAAGCCCAAAAATGAGGTAAATCAAATGCTAGTAATCTTTGATCGCATTAAATGCATAAAGCATTAATGCTAGTTGCATGAAATGCAAGACACCTAGAGTTATATTTGGCATGGACAATATGTCTTTAAATATGCGATTTTTGGGCTAATATCTTAATATTATCTTAGAAAAGGGATGAACTAAGTGGATAAATAGATACATCACGGCTAGCCCTCACACAGATCTTGCCGACAGTTAAAGGTCCAACCCTAGCAGAGGTGGGACACAATCGCCTTCCGATCGGCAGGGCGTGGCCGTTGAATAGCTCCCTTTCTCTCTCTGTCTTCTCTTCATCAGGCAGGATCCAGCCCTTCATCACTTTCACTATATTCTAGCAAAATATTGTGCTGTCTGGCCATCCGCTGCATCAATTGTGTAGATCAAATCCGGACCATTGCTCATTTCCTTTCAACCGTCTCACTTCATATGACAATAAAAGGATCTGTGGGGCCCACTTGATATGTGTTCGACATCCACTCTATCTATTTATGCACGCTCATATGTTGAGAAGTAAGACCAAAAGTCGTTCCCATCTAGAACTCAAGTGGGCCTCACCACAGCGAACGGTGCGGATGGGGACGCCCACCATGATTTCCACATTCCATACAGCCGTTCATTAGCTGTCACCCGTCCATGACTTCCGCGTGCTGATGAATGTTTCAACTTTCAATGGTAGATTTCGCATCCCAATACCCACTTTGCTGTGGCCCACTTGATTTTTGGATCAGCCTATCTTGAAATGAGCTGGCGCAGATGATGGATGGAACGGATGTCAGCCAACCATCCTGGTGGGCTCCACACAGCTTTCTGCTGCGGTGGCTCCGTACAACAACAAATCATTAGGAAAATAACAGGTGTGGCAGCAAATCTGCGTCGTACCCAAATTACCGACACCCTGCAGCTGGGAAGTTCCTGTACTTGGAAGCTAGGTGGGGCCCACCGTTATGTTTTTGAGAAATCCACTCCGTCCATCTGTTTTTAAGATCATGTTATGACAAGAGCTCAAAAATAAGATATATCCATAAACTCATATGAACCAAACAGTGAAGATTGAACGTCCACCGTTGAAACATTCATGGCCCACGGAAGTTTGGATCTTGCTAATTAAATTTTTTGGCTTTCAGTTCATCAAAGTAGGAATGACCTTATGAGCGGTCTGGATGCCATGTGAACATCACGATGGACCCAACGAGGTTTCAACGGTACGAATTTTCCTATCCACTTTTTCTCATAGTGTGGCCCACTCGAGTTTCGGATCTGCCTCATTTTTGTGATCATCTCCAAACATGAAGGGGAAAAGCCGATGGACAGCACAGATTTCTCACAAACGTCACAGAGGGCCCCACCTAGCTTCCAAGCGCAGGAACTTCATGTGACCGGCAGTCCCCATCCTGTTTGGCCGGGCAGATTGGATGAGATTTGGAAGATAGAGTCCAGGATTGGCCAGGCGTGCCAAACAGACACTGGATCTGATCCCGTGATATAGCAATCCCATGGATATTGAGACAATCCACTGACGCCACATCATTACCTTTAAAATTGGCTGGGCCGTGTTGGGTTCGAGGGATTGAAAGGGATGGAAAGGTTTAATTTTAGGATTAGCCAGGCGTGCCAAACAAACCCGATATAGCAATCCCATATATCTTGAATCAATACACTGATGCATCTATCCTTACCTTTACGCAGCTATTATTACTTTGAAATCCGTGCAATTCACTCTAATACCATCCAATACCTTCCTATCTGCCTGGCCAAACAGGCCCTAAAAGTATGGCCCACCAGATGAACATCCTGAATCTCGCACCAACGTCCCACATTGACACGTGTGAGAAGATGGTTGGATCGGTGTGCCTACTCGCTGTCAGCTGTCAGATACATTATACATAGCTGTCAGCCGCCTGCCTAGTAAGTAGTTGAAATCTCCAACAAACATCCACTGTACGGCCATCAGGTGGGCCACTGGGCCCTAGGTCTAACGGACGACAGCTATAACCTCATCGCACGGCTGCTATTAAAACTAGGCCAGGGCGTGATAGCCACCCAATCCGCGTGGCCGATGGCTCGCATCACGTGACGCGGCCCCTTTGTCGGGGACATGTCTCCGGCACGTGCGCTCTGCTCGGATCTCACCAAAAATCCCAGCCGACAGAATCGAGCCATCCTCATTGTTGCCTCCCATCCCGCCGACCACTGCTCGACACGTGG
Source organism: Magnolia sinica (assembly GCF_029962835.1). NCBI lineage: Eukaryota > Viridiplantae > Streptophyta > Magnoliopsida > Magnoliales > Magnoliaceae > Magnolia > Magnolia sinica. The sequence continues at coordinate 72,125,903 of NC_080587.1, read as the reverse complement.
ACGGGAGTTGCTATCAGTACACGTAATCATCCTCTCGCTTTCAAAAGTCAGCCGCCCCAGATTATAGCAATTATGGAACGCGCCGTGCCGTGGTCCATTAATCCAGACCGTTGATCTGTTTGACCGGACAGCCTACGGTTGGTAAGCTTGAAAATTCAATCCCTTTTTGGATTGGTGGGCCATTTACTGAGCGGTTAGGATCTTTCAATCCGAACAAATTTCAACCCTCGACGTACACAACAAAACCCAAATCGATTAATGGCCATGATTACTTAATTGTGGGCCCCACTTGCATCGGCCTACTTTTCTAATTTTGGTAATAGATTGGTGCAAGACAGTACCATTTTATTACCAAAATTGGAAAAAAGTGTTTTTCAATCATTGACTTTAGAAGTTACTAAATTGCCATTGACATAATCACATGTGATGGAGAGATGATCCTTGTCTTCTCTAGAGAATTAGGAAATGGGGAGTGGGGCCCACCATACCACCAGAAGGTGCATTTTCTAGGTGATGGGATATGTGGGGCCCACGTATCATCACCGTCTGATCAGTCCACATGGGATGTCGACAAAGAGAAATCAGTATCGTTGAGTCCTTTCTTGTCAATATCTTCATTTATTCCTAAACTACCCCTAAATTTGATGACGATCCCAAGGCCGTACATCTGGGGCCCTTGGTTCCTTGTCCTTGATCTGCTGATCTGATGTCACCACCCCCAAAAAAATAAAATCCCAGATGGAAAATCCTAACCGTTTGATCAACGGACAATTCAAGGGTTTTGATTGCCAACATGAGAGATTTTTGCACACCTCCATTCAAGGTGGGGCCCATCATATCCAATTGGCCCCACATGTATAGAAACTTGCAAACCCCATTTACGGTTCTATTCCATTTTGTTGTTTTAGTCCTCGATAGTGATGAGTGAAGTGATGAGGTCACACGTGTAGAGCAATGCACATCCGTAAGAGGCCACAAGTGCAAATAAAAAAAATTTGTGGGATCTTGGCTATTCTTATGTTTGGAAATAATACTTGCCAAAGGGATAAGACAATTCACTCTTTCGGTGGGCCACAATGTATAAACCAAATTGATGATTGTGATTTTATTTTTATTTTTTTGTCTTTTTCCTATATATATATATATATATATATATATATATATATATATATATATATATATATATATATATATATATATATCATTTTTGTCTTCTTCTTATTCATTTTTTCCTGTGAATACGTGGTGACTTGCTTCATATTTGAAATGGTCTGATTTGTATTCTAAAAGATACATATTTACATCATTAATCAATAAAGTAATATAAAAGAAATGTGTTATTATTATAATTTTGTTGATGCCAAACAAAGCACAATAATCAGTCAAATATGATTACTATTTAGAGTACTAATAAAAGATTTTGTAACTATTACACTTTTGTGTAATGTTATCATGATGCTATCATTATAATTTTAAGGCTGATATACTTTACCTAATTCACTAATAAAATGAGAGAATCATGTCATCATTATAATTTTATTAATAAAAAACTAAATACAAAAATGGATAGTTCAATGCGGATGTATTCAAGAGATAAGTAATTTATATTCATTACTTTTTTAAATATAATTATTATAAAAGTTTTAAATCCAACCAATGGCATTTATATATTTTGGTGATAATGTGACATTAAAGTAATGTAACAATATCATTATTCCAATTTTTCTACTTATCACAAATAAATCAAATATAAGAATTAGCATTTAAGGGTTTGTTTGGTTTTTTCAAATTTCCTTGTAAATGTGTCTTAAATGTGCAATTATTACTTTCATTTGTAATTAATGTGACCTTTCTAATGTGAGGTAAGTGACAATTTTTAAAATTATCCATCTACGAACCCGCATGTAAATATTGTGGGGATGTATATTGTTCATCCCTACTATTAGCTCATTTTAAAGTATAAGCCATGATTCAAAGTTCAAATGAACTGTGCCATAGGAAATAGTGGGAATTGAGCTCTAAAAGTTTTGGATCAAGCTGGTATTTGTATTTTCTCTTTATCTATGTATGTATGACCTTATAAATAGGTTAGATGACAAATAAGGGCCTATTTGATTTTTTTTAATGTAAACGTAGTTACATTGTAAATACGTAATGATTATTTACATAGGTAATCATCGCATGGTTTTTGAGGATTGATTTGATAGTTACTTTTTTTAGCACTAAAATCGAGGATGCTGCTAAATATTTGTGGGGCCCACCATGATATACGTGGATTATCCACACCATCCATCCGTTATGCCAACTGAATTTAGGGCATGACCCAAAAAATGAGCTAGATTTAAATTTCAAGTGGACCACACCATATGAAAAAAGGTAATTAAACACCCACCGTTAAAAACTTCTTAGGGCCACTATTTACTTTGGTGTGGGCCAGTTCAATGTTGGATCTGCCTCATTTTTCAACTCATGCCTCAAAATGTCACAGTAAAGTAGATGGACGACGCGGATATGTTATATACATCATGGTGGGGCCCATAAAATTAACTTAATCCTTTTGGGCCATTTTCCCAAGAAGAATTACCTGCCTGTTTCCAAACAGAGTGAAATTGTAATAAGCCGGTATGTATAGGGCATTTACAATGAATTTGAAAAATCAAACAAGCCCCAAACATCAATGTAGGCCAAAGGAATGAAATATCTTTCAACGGTGGATGTTACATGGATAATTATTTCCTATGTTGTAGTCCACTTGAGCTTTAGATCTGCTTCATTTTCTTATCTTATGTGCTTTTTATTTTTCACACGCACTCACACTCCCCGCACACGCTCAAAGATCTCATGTGCTTAAATGTTTTGATAAAATAAATAAACAATTTTAATAAGTCACATACATCACAATGAGGCCTCTGTTTTAATGGGGCCCTTTTTGGACTAGTTTTCAAAGTCGAAGAATTTCATCACTTTGCATATGTTAGAAGTAATAATTACTCATTTACGAATATTTACTAAGGATTTGAAAAATAAACACTCTTTAAATATAGTTATTATAAGAGATAAGTAATTTGTAATCATTATGTATTTCTTTTACATTATCATAATAATTGATAAAATAAAGAAGCCATCTTCATCAATGATCTAAAACAAGGATTGGAAATGTTGTTAGACAACAAATAGAGACATTCAAAACTATTGCACTTTTCATTTACATTATCCGATAAGTAGCAATTCAAAGAAGCCTTAGAAAGCTCAACTCACAAATGGAAAGCTAATACCTCTCACACATGTCACAACCTCAACTATATCACATTATAACTAGTGCATGCATGGATGTGTTTTGGCATGGATGTCTTAACCATCTAAGAATTTAGGGTCCCACTTCAGATATGCCATAAAGTAATTTGTTACACTTCATTGATACCATAATTGGTGGATTGGTAGGCATATGATGGACGCTTCAGATGAAAAATAATCAACGGGAATTTACTATATAAATTTTAATAAATAGGATTGTTCAATCTAATGTTAGGTCATGACCTTTTAGTGGTCAGGTCTCATGATGTGGACCATTTAATTTAAATTATGTTACTTAGGTGACATGTGTATAATTGTTGAGTACATGTGTATCACCATAAGACTTAATCGGAGTATAACGGAATGATGAAATAATTGTATATGAGGTGACATGTTAATCTATGATGGATGGAAACATGTGAAATGATGAAGAGGAGGATCATTGTCTTCCTCAAGTAGTTAGAACTTGAATTTATAAAAAAAAATAAAGTGAAAACTTAAATATTTTTATTGAATAATAATTCTAAAATTTATCAATTATATCACTTATATAGATGACCAAAACCCTAATTAGATTAAAAATTACCTTTAAAAAATTTTCTCTTTAAAAAGTTAACTTTGTCATAAATAAAAATGTACTCATTAAAATCTTTTCGAAACATTCCCAACATTATTGCAAGCAACTTTTAAAACAATGAAAATGATGATAACGAAAATTATAAAAAATAATAAAGTTTTATTAGAATATAAACTTTGACCTTGAACACATCTTTTCTCATAAAGTGGATGTCCACAGCTGGCATAGCTAGTCTTTTGACCTCATATACACTGCCTACGTAGAGATTTATACGCCATTCATTTCATGATGGTTAAAAAGTCATGGCTCTTTTATAGTTAAACTTTAAACGATAATTTCTTAATAAGTAGAATGAATTTCTTCAAACAAAACATACATATGACCTAATTACATATTACCCCCACATAAGATTGGTCCGGTTCTAAAAGATTACTTTTATTTTTATTTAGGCTTCTTTTGGTCCATCTATGCTAAGAGTACATGTGCGGCCCACTCTACGCCGATCTAACATACAATGTTGATAATGTGTCACTTGTTTATAACATCCATGCAGTGGAAAAAGATGAGCTTCATCCTAAAGATCACCTAGGGAGATCAAAATCAGGATGATCCATTCATCAAGTGGGTCACATTGCTGAAATCAACGCCAACCAACGGTCGGCTCAACCTCTGTGGGTTCCATATAAGAGCCTCTCTAGATACCATCCTCAAACTGTTCTAGATATGCGCTTCAGGTGGGCCACTTGCTCTTGAATGGTCCATTCGTTATGAGTAGTTGTCGGCCACCTGATGGCCATGTTGTTGTAGAGGAGGTCATGGATACTTTTATGTCCAAGATGGACTTGAGAAAGTCATCAAGACCGTCAGAACCTTAAAATAGGTATATCTTGCAAATCGAAATGAGTTACTCAGCGTACCATCTATGGTTTTGGGGTAGGACGAGCTACTTTAGCCAACCAACCCTGCTATGCTGGGCTACCCACGCCGAATTTGTGAGATTCCATAGATCGATGGTCCAATTTCTTATTTATTTTCATCTTTAATACTTTTAGTAAGTTTTGGTTTGAATGTAACTCTTCATCTATTAGGCTTTAGGAGTTCTGTCCAGCATGAAAAGTCTTAGAAAAATTGGGACAATAACGTAGTTAAGCCACATATTACACTTACTATAAATAGTAAATTTACTATTTATAGTAAGTTATGAATTTTAGCTGTAATTTAATTCCGAAACTTCTTTCAAAGCTTTTTTTTTTTTTAAATAATATTTTAAACACACGCACATTCACCACAACAGACTCCCGCCTTAGTGGATTTCACCACCTATGGGTACTCAGAACCCTTGACTAGGTGTTGAGCTTGCTATTCCTATTTAAAGGGTTTTATAAATTTTCAACAATATTATTTATAGTTTCTAGCTTTTTTATCTCATGGATTTGAAAAGTCTTCTTGGATTCAAGTAATTATTCTTGAGTAAGACAGGAAATCGACCTCATCATGTTCATCCCTACGTTACATATAGGCATGGTTTTGAGATACGGCCTGTAAGCAGTGGGGACCTCCGGATGTGCGGCTCGGATCTGGCCAAATTGTGCCTCATTTCAAGGCGAGTGTAATTGTCGTCTTCTATATTAACCGTCCATTTCTAATAATCAAGAGACTTCTTATTGAAGGCTATGATAATGAGTACAGCCCATCAATTAAAGAGGTAACCAGATGAAGGGTCCGGATCCTGTCCTATGACACATGTACGTACCGGAGCTTTGATCCCTAACATTCACGAGATGGGGAATATCACATACGTTCGGATATATGGTAATCACCATACGTTTGAGCTGTGTGGGCCCAACTGTAATGTATACGTGGATTCGAAAACTGGGGCGCGGATACGGTGGATCCCCGGATGTGGGTGGATCACTGACTGTGGGGCCCATCTTGATGTAAGAGTTTTAAATCCATGCCGTCCATCCGTTCTCCAGCCCAAAAATGCAGCAGATCGAAATCTGAGGTGGACCACACCATATGAAAAAGTGATGATGGAATGCCCACCATTAAAGTGGTCCCCACGAAGCTTTTAATAACAATCACCGATGTTTCCTCCAGTGTGGTCTCAAAAATAAGCTGGTGAAATGGATTGACGGCGTTGATGTAAGAAACATACATCAAGGTGGGCCCCACAGGGATCCTCCCCATCCACGGATTGGGTACTACCCCTGCCTGTCCAGCTCAGCACAGGAAGAGGCTTTGAGGGGCTACCATAATGAATGAGTTTTATCAACACCGTCCATCCATTTTGCCATATCATTTTAGGGCATGAGCTCAAAAATGAGGCTGATCCAAGGCTCAAGTAGACCACACCGTAGGAAGTAGTGATGACAATGACATCCACCGTTGAAACTTTCTTAGAGCCCACCGCTATGCTTATTTTCTATTCAACCTGTTCATTATGTCACGTTGAACTCGATGAAGGAATTTAATATCAGCTTGATGCAAAAAATGTAAAGATCTCATGAAGTTTTCAACGGTTGGAATTTAATCCCCACTGTGTGGTCCACTTGAGATTTTGATATGCCTCATTGTCTAACTCAAACTCTAATATTATATGGAAAAATGGATGGATAGTGTGGACGAAACCAATAAATCAAGGTGCCCCTCAGATCCCCGGCCTGTGCCAAGCTCAGACAGCAGGGATCGTACCTAGAGGTGTACACGCACCGAGCTAACTCGGCCAGCTCGCTCGACTCACTTGAAAAAGCTTGATTTGACACGGTTTGAAGCTGAGTTCGAATCGAGTCTAGCTGATTTTTTGAGCTCGAAAATGAGTTCAAGCCAAGTTCAAGCTGCCCCAGAGCGACTCGACTCGGATCAAACCTAGCTCGAACCGAACTCGGATTGAACCAATTTGGTAACTCAATTACTTTGATATAGATGTTGCTCACCAAGTGTTTGATAAAATGACTCAAAGAAGTGTGGCTGATGGCAAAAAAGGTATGTACATAAAACCAACACCCTTTTCTTCTTGATTTTTATGTTGCTTTGAAGGTGTTTGATAAAATACTTGTAAAACTATTGTTGTTGTCTCAAATAATGTGAGATTTTAAAGGTGTAGTACAGGGGTTTGTGAAAATGCTGCAATGGCAAACTCGGCTCGATCTTGGCTCGAAGTGGCCCGAGCTGTTAACCGAACTGAGCTGAGCTGGCCAGTCAGGCTCAAGGACTGAGCCGAGCCGAGTTCAAGCTGAGGTCAGCTAGTGGCTGAGCCAAGTCGAGCTGGGGTCAGCTCAACTCAGTTCGACTCGATGTACACCCCTAATAGTACCCAATCTGCGTTACCAAAACAAGGAGAGGAATCAGGCATGGCTTCGGTGGATCTTGACTGTGAGCCTCACAATGATATATGTGCCTTAAATCCACACCGTCTAACCATTCTCACAACTTATTTTAGGGAATTACATCAAAAATCTGAAGCTGATCCAAATCTTAGGCGGCCCACACCACGGAAACAGTCATGATTGAATCCCCACCATTAAAAACTTCATGGATTCCACTGGAATGTTTATTTGCCAGCCAATCAAAAAGAACTATACAAAGAGGCATCACAAACAACATCCTAATCTAAAGGTTTGTGGCCCACAAGAAGTTTTTAATGGTCAATTATCACTGTTTCCTGTACTAAGGTCCATTTAAGATTTGGATATGCTTCATTTTTTTAGATCATATCCTAAAATGAGCTTTAAATACGTTTGGATGGTGTAGATTTAGTCAAGGGTCCCACCACGTCGGTGGATCGGAAGCCGCATAGTCGATGGTGGGGCTTGCATTGATGTATGTTCCTTGCATGCAAGCAGTCATCCACTTTAACAACTCATTTCAAGGCACGATCCTAAAAATGAAGTAGATCCAAATATCAAGTGAAACACATTACAGGAAACAGTGGTGATTCAATATTCACCGTTAAAAACTTCTTGAGGCCACCACAATGTTTATTTTCCAATCCAACCTATTGATAACATCGCCAAGACCTGGATGAAGGGACCACACAAATATAAGCTTCATCCAAAGCTTTTGTCGCCCACAAGAATTTTTTTAAAAGTCAATCACCACTACTTCTTGTGGTGTGGTCCACCTGAGGTTTGGGTCTACTTCATGTTTAAAAATATATCCTAAAATGAACTTCTAGAACAGATGGACAGTATGGATGTAAGGCATATACATTACAGCGGGCTCCATAAGGATCTATCAAAGTGGCCTGATTTGATTATGTTACATGCCATTATCAAAGATAAAGCAGGCAAGACATGTTCTAAAAATGGTTTGGTCCAATACCTACCTGACACTGGACTAGACTGATCAAGCGTCACCATGTCAGGGCTTATTGAGTTGGGGCCGCTCTTCCAAAACAGTTCTCTTGACAGGGAGTGGATTCAACTGCCATTATAAAATCGAGTTTCATCAAGCCATCATGTGGCACCATTTCATTAGCCCATCAAATAATTGTCCAGAAGTGCTAACAACTTTTAGAAGGTTGTCAGGTAAGTACCTCAGCTCTTTTAGACGCGCTAATAAAATCCCACCAATCATGGCCTGACGGAAATCAATGTTATGCCGGTTTCACCTAATTGGCACAGCTCTTGCCCTAGTCATATTCAAAACTCATTACAGAGTTTGTCTGGAGAACCTGTCCTAGTGTCCTGACTTTGTGGAGCCCACCGTGGTGTATTTGTTTTATCCACACCGTACATCTGTTTGGCTAAATCATTTAAACTAATCCAACGCGCAAGTGAACCACTCCACAGGAAGAAGTTTAGACAATGACAACTCCCTTCGAAACCTTTTTAAGACCCACCATGATGTTTATTTGGTATCTACCATGTTTATAAAGTTGACTTTAGTTTTGAATTTGTCCCATTGTTGGGCTCTTGCCCTAAAATAATATGGAAAAACAGATGAGACAGCCTGGATAAAATAGGTATACCATGGTGGGTTCCAAAGGTTTGTAGCCCACAAGAGTTTTTAATGGTCAATTATCACTGTTTCATGTACTAAGGTCCATCTGAGATTTGGATCTACTTCATTTTTTTAGATCATATCTAAAATGAGCTTTTAATATGGGTGGACGGTGTAGATTTAGTCAAGGGTCCCACCACGTGCGGATTGGAAGCCGCGTAGTCGATGGTGGGGCTCGCATTGATGTATGTTCCTTGTATCCAAGGCAGTCATCTACTTTAACAGCTCATTTCAAGGCATGATCCTAAAAATGAAGTAGATCCAAATCTCAGGTGAAACATGTTGCAGGAAACAGTGGTGATTCAATATCCACCGTTAAAAACTTCTTGAGGCCACCACATTGTTTATTTTCCAATCCAACCTGTTGATAACATCACCAAGACCTGGATGAAGGGACCGCACAAATATAAGCTTCCTCCAAAGCTTTTGCCACCCACAATAATTTTTTTAAAAGTCAATCACCACTACTTCCTGTGGTGTGGTCCACCTGAGGTTTGGGTCTACCTCATTTTTCAAAATATGTTCTAAAATGAACTTCTAGAACATATGGACAGTACGGATGTAAGGCACATATATTATAGCGGCCCCCATAAGGACCTACTGAAGTGCCTCCATTTGATTAGGTCACGTGTTATTGTCAGAGTTGGAACCGGCAAAACATGTTTGAAAAGTGCTTTGGTCCGATACCTACCCCACACCGGACTAGACTGATCAAGCCTCACCATGTCAGGGCTTTTTGGGTTGGGGCCTCTCTTCCAAAACAGTTCTCTTGACAAGGAGTGGATTCAACTGCCATTATAATATCCAGTTTCATCAAGCCATGATGTGGCACTATTTCATTGGCCCATCAAATAATTGTCGGCTAACAACTTTTAGAAGGTTGTCAGGTAGAGTACCTCAGCTGTGTTAGACGGGCTAATAAAATCTCACCTATCATGGCCTGACCGGAATCAATGTTATGCCGGTTTCACCGTATCGACACCTTTCTTGCCCAAGTCATATTCAAAACTCATTACAGAGATTGCCTGGAGAACCTGTCCTATGTCTGACTCTGTAGAGCCTACTGTACATCTGTTTGGCCAAATGGTAGATGTATAGCCAAATCATTTAAACTAATCTACCACTCAAGTGAACCACACCACAGGAAGTAGTTTGGACAATGACAACTCCCTTTGAAACCTTCTTAAGACCCACTGTGATGTTTATTTGCTATCTAGCATGTTTATGAAGTTGCACCAACTTGAACCAAGAGAAAGCACAAATATCAACTTGATTCATGGGATGCAGTCATGCAATCCCTCCTATTTCTTGTGGTGTAGTCCACTTTAGTTTTCAATTTGTCTCATTTTTGGGCTCTTACCCTAAAATAATACGGGAAAAACGGATGAGACAGCCTGTATAAAATAGGTATACCATGGTGGATTCCAAAGGTTTGTGGCCCACAAAAGTTTTTAATGGTCAATTATCACTGTTTCCCGTACTAAGTTCCATATGAGATTTGGATCTGCTTCATTTTTTTAGATCATATCCTAAAATGAGCTTTAAATATGGGTGGATGGTGTAGATTTAGTCAAGGGTCCCACCACATCGGTGGATTGGAAGCCGCATAGTCGATGGTGGGGCTCACATTGATGTATGTTCCTTGTATCCAAGCAGTCATCCACTTTAACAGCTCATTTCAAGGCATGATCCTAAAAATGAAGTAGATCCAAATCTCAAGTGAAACACATTACATGAAACAGTAGTGATTCAATATCCACCATTAAAAACTTCTTGAGGGTCACTGCAATGTTTATTTACCATCCAACCTGTTGATAAGATCACAAAGACTTGGATGAAGGGACCACACAAATATCAGCTTCATCCAAAGCTTTTGTTACCCACAAGATTATTTTTTTTAAGCCAATCACCACTGCTTCTTGTGGTGTGGTCTACCTGAGATTTGGGTCTACGTTTTTTGAAATATGAACTAAAATGAACTTTTAGAACATGTGACAAGTACGGATGTAAGGCACATAAGTGGGCCCGTTTGATCACGTGACATGCCATTGTCACAGACAGAGCAGCAAAACGTTTTTGAAAAGTGGTTTGGTCTAACGCCTACCCCACACTGGACTAGACTAATCAAGCCCCATCATGTCAGGGCTTGCTGAGTTGGGTCCTCTCTTTCAAAACGGTTCTCTCGGTGGAAGCGGATTGGCTGTTGTGAGGTATAGCTGCTGTATTTACATCAGCAAGTTACGTGGGTCTGATCATGAGGTATGTGCTATATCTAAACCGTCCATTCATTTGATGAGCTCGTCTTAAGGCTTGAGACGAAAAATAAGAAGATCTAACTATCAAGTGGACCACACTGCAAAAATCAGTGGGGGATTGAATGTCTACCATTGAAACCCTTTTTAGGGTCACAGAAGTTTTGGATCAATGTGAAATTTGTTTTTCCTCTTCATTCAGGTCTTTTTGACCCTATGAACAGATTGGATGGAAAATAAACATTATGGTGTGCCCTAGGAATTGTTTAATGGTGAAAACCATTATCTCTGCTGCTATTTGTCATGTGGGATATCTGGATATGATTCATTTTTTTAGATAATGCCCTAAGATTATCTCTAAAAATAGATAAACGGGGTAGATATAATAAATATAACACTGTGAGGCCATGTAACTTTGATCTCCTTTTGAACCGTTCGTGCGACTTGGAGCTCGAGGAGCGTCAGTGCTCATCCTCGCACGACACGTACCTCCAGCAGCTATATAGCTGGTGTGGTACACCAGTTAATCCGCTTCCTCTCTTGGTTAGAAGCAGATTCGACAGCCAACATCGAGTTTCATCAAGCCACGATGTGGCACCATTTCATTGGCTCATCAAATAACTGTCCAGGAGAGTTAGAACGCGGATTGTGCCCTACCCTGCTTGGACGGTAATCTGTATGGGCAGGGCTCTGTGGGGCCGGCCATAATGTAAGTACTTTATCCATGCCGTTCATTATTTTTCTCAGATTATTTTAAGGTAAGATCGTAAAAATGAAGCAGGTTCACAGGTCCAGCGGATCACACCAAAGGAAGATGTAGTGATAATGACACCCACCGTTGTAACCTTTCTAAGGGCCATGGTTCCGAAATATCACTCCCAAGAAGTTTTTAACAGTGGGTGTTCAATCCTCACCTTGTGGTCCACTTATGCCCTGTATCTGCCTCATTTTTTTTCTAATACTTCAAAATCATATGAGAAAAACTATAAACGGGGTGGATATAACACTTGCATCACGGTGGGCCCCATAGTTCCTGGCGTAGATAAATTACCCTACGAGAAGAGGTGGGATGCAATTCGCATCCCAAGAGCTAACAACCTTACCTCTAGAAGGTTAGAGTACCTCAGCTGTGTTATACAGGCTAATAAAATCTTACCAGTCATGGCCTGACCGAAATCAATGTTATGCCAGCTTCACCTTATCGGCACCGCTCTTGCCCTAGTCATATTCAAAACTCATTACAGAGATTGCCTGGAGAACCTGTCCTAGTGTCCCGACTCCTTGGAGCCCACCATAGTGTATTTGTTTTATCCACGCAGTATATCCATTTTGCCAAATCATTCTAACTAATCCAACGCTAAGTGAACCACCCAACAGGAAGTAGTTTGGACAATGACACCTCCCTTTGAAACCTTCTTAAGACCTACCATGATGTTTATTTGCCATCTAGCATGTTTATAAAGTCACACCAACTAGGAAAAAGGAAAAGCACAAATACCAGCTTGATTCAAAATTTTCATAGCTCTCAGGTAGTTTTGGGATGCAGTCATTCAATCCATACTATTTCTTGTGGTGTGGTCTACTTTAATTTTGAATTTGTCTCATTTTGGGCACTTGCCCTAAAATAATATGGGAAAATGAATGAGATAGCCTGGATAAAATACATATATATATCATGGTGGGCTCCACGGAGTGGGATCATTGTGACGCGGATTAGCTACTGACAAGTTGAGCAACGAGACTAGTTGCTACTGAAGTGATGTCACCAAGTTATGTGGGCTCCACCATGATGTATGTGTTGTATCCACACCATCTCTCCATTTGGAGAGATCATTTTACGGCATGAGCCAAAGAATGAGGTAGATCCAAAGTTCGAGTAGACCCCACCAGATAAAACAATGGGGATAGTGATGCCCACTGTTGAAACACTCCTAAGGTCCACCATTATATTTATTTGAGATCCATCCTGATTATACGTTAATATAGACATGATCGAAGGGAAAACACAAAAAACGGCTTGATCGAAAACTTATTTGGGCCCTAGAAGTTTTTAATGCTAGGCGTTCAATCTCCACTGTTTTTTGTGGAAGGGTCGACTCGAGCTTTGGATCTTACTCATTGTTTGACTCATGCACTAAAATGATCTCTCCAAATGGATAGACAGTGTGGATAAAATGCATACATTATGGTGGGGCTTACATGTAACAATTCGAATTTTTACTAACTTGGAAAGTAGATGTCTTGGGTGTTACTTTTAATTTCTTGATTTGAGTATGTGTTCGTGTGTGTGTGTGTGTGTGTGTGTGTGTGTGTGTGTGTATTTATACATGTTTGGTACAAATATGAATGATTTTGGATCCACCAAAATCGCTTGACCGAGTGGAAGTGTGAATATTGGGCAACTTTGACGGAACCCAACAATGCCATCGTGAGGAGCACGGTGCCACCATTAAAATTAAGAAATTTTCTAGTTTTAGGAGTATCCAGCAATGTAAGAAATTCAATAAATTAGGGATATAAACTTTATAACCAAATTCCCTAATTTGATGCATTTTGGAATTTGAATACTTCAAAATGAAAACGTTAGGTCAATTTCTCATGTTGTGCATATTTGAACGCAACAATTTAAGTGTTACGATTGCCTTGGTCAATATGATCTAGTCTTTAACGTTGTGATTCATTCACAATCGTCTAAAAAATCCATTGAAGTGGACAGACATAATCAAGAAGAGATTAACTTTGAGAGTGAAGAATATGAAAATTCAAAATTTTCAAAAAAGTAATGTGAAAAATGGTAGTCACGGTTGACCATAAAGTCAACCTTGAATTGGACATTAGCCCACAGTTGACCGTGGATGAGCACGGTTGACCGTGTTGCATTAAACAACAAGTCACGCTCGGTCATGAAATTCCACACTTGAACCTGCAATTCTGGCCCTAAAATTCATAAAATTAAGATTTGATCCCCGTTTAGACAATGTAAGTGTGCTAACTTTAAAAATTCATATCTTTTTATACAAATCTGATTGAAGTGAATCAAAATTTAAATTGAATCTTGATGAGTCTTGTTTTAAAAAAACAAAAACAAACTTAAAAGATGCTTTAGAAACTATATAGAAAATTGTTGGTTTTAGATAGCAGATACTTCTAGAAATTTGAGAAATTTTTTGGAACTACAAATGAAATAAATTTTGGTGATGATAAAGTAGCTTTGATAAAGAATTATCAAAAATAATTATAAAAAATAATTTAGTAACTGAAAGTGCCAAGAACATTACAGGTAATAGACCAATTGAAACTGAAATTTTCTATAACTGCGTGTCACCAATGGGTCGGACGTATCTTTTTCATCTTGGAGTTTTAGTAGTCGGTGTCTTCTTAGAAATTACTTAAAATCATATCAGAAATCCTCCTATATGATTAAATTAGAAATTTCTATTCTTAGTAGATCTTACCATTTTAGAAAATTTCTAGTTTATTCGAATTAAGACTCTTGATTAGGGTTATTAGGACCAAATCATCATTTTTGCTAATTACTAATAGGCAGCGCTATGAATTTAGCTAATCCAAACCCTAAGCATCCCATACGAGAAATTTTTTTGTTAAACCTATTCAAGAAATATCCAGATTAACCAAACTAGCTCTAGATCGCTCGTTAGTGGTCCGTTAAACCTGAAACTACAAACAAACATTTACCTTGTTGGACTAGATGTCCATCATGAATGTTGAGCCGAGGCGGCGCACAGAATCACTTAATTTAGAGCGAAAAGAGAGCACATGTGTTGTGTAAGGCTGGGCTGAAATCAACGGGAACTGAAGTTATGTAACATCCTAAATTTTTCCGAAATTGTGACTTTTGGGCCGTTAGATCACAACCAAACTTATGACGTTAACTTAAAGTATTGTCTCACACACATTATTAAGTGTCAAATATTGCATATTTGCCCCTAGTTATTCCTTAATTTTATAAACATGATAGTACTCAATCGATCTAATTTTGCATGTTTTTATTTCCGATGTGATTTCGAGAGCTTAAAGTGAAATAAATGCCAAAAGGAAGATTTATGCTTAAAAAATTACTAAATAAAGACCTGGATATTTGGAAGTCATTAATGAAGAATTCACATGCCAAATATTTAAGAAAATCAAGTGATGAATGAAGAAAATGAATCCTAAAAATTGTCCTGAAAAAACGTATTGTGGAATTCTAAATCTAAAACAAAAATGTCTTGAAACATACTTTCGGTAACCGAAATTGCACAGAATTGTCCAACGAGAAAGCGCAATTTTCAGCCTTAATTCGATCAGACCAAAACATAACTTTTTATGAAAATTTGAGGTGAATTTAAAGTCAGTCCAAGAAAATACTATAAATATGGGCCTCTTAATTGTTTCTAAATACGAATTAGGGTTGGAAGAGTGGAGCAAGGTATTGAAGAACTTCCGGGAGTCCTTCTTTCTTCCTCAATCTTCTTCTAGTTAGTTTTTATGTTTTGTTTAAGAATTTGTAATTCAATTATATCTTTGGTTGGCTAAACTTCTTAACTAGGGCTAAGAGGTGAAGCTTGTAGTTTGTTTAGATGTTTTTCTTACTTTGATTTAAGTTATATTAAACATCTATTGATTTCTAGTTTGAATTAAGGAATATTTTTAATTTTCTATGGTTTATTGCGACTCCAATTACAGTAAATGTTGTGAGAGTTTTGAATATCTTCTTATCTGTTTTGATATTGTGAGATTGGTAAAATTCGTGATTCACCATCGTCTCCTAGGCATAGTGGATGGTTGAATTTCATTCCAATCATCACAATGGTGCTTCGTGTGGGAACTAATTCAATGAAAAAGTTTAGATTATGGTTTAATTGTTTTTTCTTCCAACTGGATAGAATAGGACTCCAATTCCAGTTGTCCTTATTGAATCAAGTAAGGTAGCATCTTAATAGTTACAAGTGGATCCTTAACGCTCTAGTTTCCCTTTTATCATTGATAGTTTATTTACAATTATTTTCTATCGTATTCCAGATTCTAGTTTAGATCTTATTCTAGTTCTAGCTCTAGTTTATTTCAGAATACGTACAAGGTAAGTCCCTATAGATTCGACCTCGGACTCACTAAGTTATTACTACATCGTGGCCCTGTACTTGGGGTTGTGAACACACATCCGTATAGCCGCGACCCTAATAATTGATTGGGAACCGTCGAACTGCCTTTTGATCATAACCGTTAGGGGTATATTCGATTTGTGGGGCGAGCGAAGTCTTGCATTAATTACCATTACACCCTCTATTAAGCCCAGAAGCTATAAAACACCTCTCATATAATTATATTAGTAAGTACTTATGCATTATGACCATTTACACCATATCTGGCACTATAAATCTTCATTTGTTTCACTCCCCCTCTCCCCATCGAATTAACCCTTGCAAATGAGAGAAAGAGAGGAAGAGAAAAAGGGACGAAGAGAGAGAGAGAGAGAGAGAGAGAGAGAGAGAGAGAGATATATTATTGGTATTGCTTTCGCTGGATACCTCTCCACGAAAAATCTTGGAACTATTGTTTCTTCATTTAAATCTACTTCCACTCGTAATTAGAGGTAAGTAAAGCATCATATATCCTTATTTCAAGCCGTATGTGTTAAATTTCATAATTTTTATGCAAGCCCTCTTAATTTGATGTAGGAATCAGTTTTTTTTCGAAAGAATCATAACCCTTGGGTTTGTTTATGGTAGGACTTGGGGTCCTGACGATCGATTACGAGCGGCTTATGTTATTGTGGAAGCTGTATTTGGTCGTGGCCTTGTATGAATGCCATTGTACACCAATTTCGGGCCCCAACTCGTCGAATCGAATTAGGGTTTGCTCGAATTAAGTTAGGTAAAACCCTTAACCATTTATTAAAATCTAATTAGTTTAGAATTTAAGTTACTAATGATGATATTGTTGATGAATTAGGGTTTGGAGCACTTTTTTCCAAAATTTCAACACTAAGGCTAGATCCGAATTGAGAGCTTTCGAATCTAAGGTGAAGATCCACCCTCAAGTTTTTACTTGGTACTTTAGATGATTAAATGTGTCTGTTTGCTATTTGGTTAATAACATGCTTGATGAAATGCTTAATAATATGAAATTCTTTACATTAGAACTCTTTGATGTCGATGTTAAGAAACGTTGATATAAATCGAATTGTGTTTATGTAAATTGAATTGTATATGTATTAGATTATTATGTGTTGATACATGCGGATTGTGTTGGTGTTGATTGGATTGTACTAATTCATACATATGTTCAATTGGTATATCATAGGGTGACATTGAATTTCCTTGTAATGATGCTTAAGTGGTTGTTAAATCTGAATTGGTGTTGTTGTGGATTGAGCTCCACAAATTATTTAATAAGCTGATGACCCACTTTGAGATGGTTATCCTAGACTTATATGGTCAACCAAAGTTGAACTTGGACGATCGGTAGTAGTTGAAACTATAGGGGATGCATTGCACCCAATGTCGGTTTGCCCTGGGTTCTCCGTAATCGATCGCATCAATCTAATGCAGGACTAATCATTATTATGTTTGGTAATTATATAACATTCGATAAAATCTGAGATGGTAGTATGGGACACCGTGTTCATATTATTGGCTTATGATGGGGCGATGAGCCTCCCAATAATGACCGATGAGCATTAATGGACGTGATAGATTGTTGTTATGTTGACCCCCATCAAATACCTCCCGACCGATGGTTGCATGCTAGAGTATAGTTCAAAAAACCGAGCGTAAATGGAATTAGGTGGCGATATCTTTTCTTTATATTAATTTAGTTTCGAGTGAGAAGCCTGCACATCTAAATTGATTATTCATACTCAATATTAGATGACGACCCTTACTATGTTGATTTATATACTATTGAACATCATGTTGTACCTTTGAAATTAGTAATTTAAAAATATAACAGGTGATACCTTAATTTGGATCAATGGACACTGGTGAGAAGCCGCTATGTGTCATAACGAGTCATACGATCTAGATAATGACTCGTGACATAATGGCAGTATCCTAGCTTCGTCAACCTGTTATATGAACTATGATTAATAATCACTTAGCTAATTATGTTTTGTCTTATGATAGGTGGTTACGAAAGGTGTTTGAGTCGCTTGTTAAGGGAGAGTTGGTATTCTACGAAATAGGTATTAAAGTCGCTTGTTGAAGGAGTATTTGATTGTGAGGATCATGCATCATCTTATCATATCATTGATGCACTTAACAACTAGATTAGGAAATTATTTATTTTGTTATGCGACTATTACCTACGCTTGATTGTGCTGATAACATGTGTAACTTGCTTAATAGTTATACACTAGAGGTAACATGCTTAAGAGAATACATATGTATTTCTCTTAATGTCATGTTCAAAAACTTAATCCAGTTTAAATGCGCATTCTGGAATTTCCTAGAACATGAAGCACAACCACACAAGTCTACTGAAATGGAAGAAAATCAACTATACCTATATATACATGTCCAAAAGAATATAAACGGGCACACAAGGTGACGCCCAACAAAATCACAAAAAGAATGGCATGTCTAAAAAGAATAAAGCTGAGCCGCTGCTCGGCGATCCTACGACCCATCTACTAATCTGACGGGGTCCCGCTCATCAATTGGAAGTAAGGGAACTCGTCTTCCTCCTCGAGACTCGCATCATCAGGTTCCACGTAATCTGTATCTCTTGCATCTACGAGCAGGTCTGTTTGGTGTTTTAAAACACCGTCCGAGTGAGTGATCAACTCAGTGGGTGCTATTAGTCACAAGTTATCATAGACATCAATTATAATATGATCTTAATGAAAAGCAGTCAATCATAAACACCTAACTAGTCTTATTAATGCGCATGCATGCAGGATGATATGATGCATGCCCTCGCCACAATGCTCCCTCGAGCGACTCCATCTAACGATCGCGTATGACAACACTCCCTCAGAGCGACCTCGACTGCCGAGTCGCCACCCTAACTAGTGCGATGCAATGCGATCGTGTTAGCCGAGTTATTAGTTAAATCCATTCATCTAGTAGGTTGGGAAATCTGATACACCCCACGTATCAATGCCCTAAGCTGGTTGCGAGGCCAAGACCCCCCAAAGCATGAGGCCGAGACCCCGCGGTTCGTGATCCTGTCGGGTTCCTCATCCCAACTTCAAGCACATGAGGAGTGCCGAGAGAAAGGGATCGCTCGCGATCACTACGGGGAGGCGCGGCACCCCAGCGTAGGCCGATAGCTCGGACACAGTATCCCATTCCACTATGCCCGGCTCACAAGGCTGTGGACCAGTTGCAATTGATTATTGGTGGGCCGCTTACGGTTATAGGGTGTTCCAGATTCCATACATGTGTGAACAAATAGGGTTAACAAACAAGGTTGGTCAGATAAAAAGTTAGACCACGCGAGTCAGGCGAGCGTGGGACGAGTGACATCGGGCACAAGGGACCCATGTAGTCGAACTACAGCCACCTGAACACACCCGCCCAAACCCACAGGTCTAGCCATAGCATAGTCCTACCGATGGGACTATCGTCTCTCATTATGTTCCTGACCAACCCATTAGAATAAAGGTGATCCATAACATGCCAACTATCTAAATTATCAACTGACATAACAATATCATATTCTCATGCATCTCAACCATACCATCGTTGTAACACCCTAAAAATGGGGGTAACACATATGCTCGACTCTCGAGTTCCCGAGAGTCACTTTTAACCGATTTCATTAATGCGTTTAATCAGGTTTAGTTGCGCAGCCTGAAAGTTCCTGGAGCATGAAACATAACCACACCAGTCCACTGAAATGAGCGAAAAATAAACATACATTTATATACATGTCCAAAAGTATAAAAGGGGTGCATATGACGCTACCCAACAAATCTCAAAAGAATAACAAGTCCAAAAGAATAGGACCGAGCCCCCTGCTCAGTGATCCAATCCCGCCAATCAAACTGGCGGAGAACCCTCCATCAACTGGAAGTATGATAGCTCGTCCTCCTCGTCCAAGCTCGTCTCGCCAGGCTCCTCCAGTCCTGAGTCACCTGCATCTATGAATGGGTCTGGTTGGTGTTTTAAAACACCGCCCCAGAGTGGGAGTGAGTGATCAACTCAGTGGGTGCTATTAATCTTAAGTTATCACAGGCATCAATTATAGTAAGATCTTAATGAAAGGCAGTCAATCATGAACATCTAACTAGTCTTGTTAATGCACATGTATGTAGGATGATATGATGTATGTCATCACTACAACGCTCCCTCGAGCGACTCCATCTAACGATCGCGTATGACAACACTCCCTCAGTGCGACCTCGACTGCCGAGTCGCCACCCTAGCTAATGCGATGCAATGCATTCGTGTTAACCGAGTTGTTAGTTAGGTCCTTTCATCCAGCAGGTTGGGGATTCTGGTACACCCCACGTATTAATGCCCTAAACTGGGTGCGAGGCCAAGACCCCCCAATGCGTGAGGCCGTGGCCCCGCGGTCCGTGATCCCATCGGGTTCCTCATCCCCGACTTCAAGCACATGAGGAGTGCCGTGAGAAAGGAATCGCTCGCGGTCACTACGGAGAGGCGCGATATCCCAGCGTAGGCCGACAGCTCGGACACAGTGTCCCATTCCACCATGCCCGGCTCACGAGGCTGTGGACCAATTTCAAGTGGGTTATTGATGAGCTACAACGGTTGCAAGGTGTTCCAGGTTCCATACATGTGTGAGCAACCAGGGTTAACAAACAAGGTTGGTCAGACAGTAGGTTAGACCGCGTGAGTCAGGCGAGTGTAAGACGAGTGACCTCGGGCACAAAGGACCCATGTAGTTGAACTACAGCCACCCGAACACACCCGCCCAAACCCACGGGTCTAGCCATTGCATAGTCCAACTGATGAGACTACCGCCTCTTCTCAAGTTCCTGACCAACCCAAGGAGGGTAAGGGGACCCATGGCATGACAACTACCCAAGTATCATCAAGCATAATAATATCATATTCTCATGCATTTCAATTATACAAAAACAGATATTCATACAAGAAAATCAACAATTATCGATAACTACGGTGCGTGTGAATGTGTGGGTTTGTGAGGAAGTTAAACACTTCCTCATCTCAAGAAATCATGTACACAAGGGTAATAAATCATACACACCATGAGATACCACATGTAAGGAAAAGAATCAAACAAACATGGGCACACTATCATCCATACATCAATTCATGTGAGAGACAAGATCAACACTAATCTGAGAGCTAACATGCACATCCATATAATTCCAACGAACATATAACTCCTAGGGTTATCTCTAGAGTTTCAAATGCAACATACCAAGCAAACAAAATCATTAAACTCCAACTATAATTGGTGCTAGGCCACCTAAGGATAATAGTCCGCACCTATGGTTCGTTAGAGATTAAAAAAAATGCCTTAGGAAAGAGGGTTTTCGGGTCGATCGGCCGGAATCCCTAAAACAAGCTCTTGCATGTTAGAATTCCAAGCCAATCCCATCTTACTACATGGATTTCAAGAAGAATGGGTGAAAATCTTACCTAGGCAACCCACGAACAGTTGTTAAAGTTAAGGAGAGGAGTTTCTCTTTGCAAGAGAGGTAGGGATTTGGAAGGGTTGACTCGCTTGGGCCCCACTTCGACCTAAGGTCCACCTTGAATCACCTCTCACACACCCTCTTCTCCTCTTAACTCCTTAACTCTCATTCTCTCTTGGTGTTGTGGCAAATGAGGGAGAGTTATGAGAGCTAGGGTTTATTCCCTAGACTTGGGCCCTTTGGCCTTAAGTTTCCTCAAATTCTCAAAATAGCCAACTAGGACTCACTTTTGGATTTAGTGTGACCCTAATACTCCTTTGACCACCAAATTTGGTGGGTAGGTGCCCTACGGCCCGATTAGGGCCCGTGAAAATTTTGAGAACAAACGGATGGACGGTTGTGGGGTTTGAGTCAACAGTTCTGACCTTTAAACGGCCCTTAGGGGTCCATTCTGGTGATTGGAGTGGTTCTGGTGGCCCTCTGGCTATGAAATTTCTAAGATAGATGCTTCATGGCCCGATGAAGGGCCATGCAAAATTTAGGGACGATTGGATCTGGGGTTTGGTCGTATGGGTCCGATTTGTGATCGACGGTCCCCGTTCCACGATCGGGTCCCAGAGCTGGTGGACGGGTGTAGAAAAATTTATTAGACCTCCACCGTAAATGTGGAAGAGATCTGACGGTTGGATAGCCTGGTATCTCGGTTTCATTTGCAAGCGCCAGATTTCGATCCTGGCATTGGTGGGGTGCATTTAGTCAGTGCCAGATCTCACTTCTGGGAATCCGCTGGGTCCGAGGTCCGCGATGGTCCACAAGCTCATTGAGATTTATGGTTCCCTTTATTTTTAGAATTTTCTGACCTTCCTGTGTTACGGTGTAACCCATACGGGCTGTCCTTAAGGGCAAATGAGCTGTCCGGCTCGACGGCCCGCACCGGGTCCTGTCATGATCCGACCGGTTTACTCTAATGGGCTAATCCTAGGTTGATTTGCTTGTGGTACCTCACCGCGCATGGTTTAAATAATCGGTCCTGTGAAAAATTCTACGTGGATGCCCCAGGACACTGTACTAGCATCTCAACCATACAAACGAATACTCTTACCAAGCAAGTAAACATTATCAAGAAACAAGGTGCGTGTGAGTGTGTGGGTTTGTGAGGAAGTTAAGCACTTCCTCCAACTAAAGAAATCATGAACACAATGGTAGTAAATCATTCACCCAATAAAGCACACATATGAGGGAAAGGAATCTACACCCATGAGTAAACTATCATCCATACATAATATCATGTAAGAGGCAAGATCCACACCAATTTGAGAGCTAGGCATGCAAATCTATACAATTCCTAAGGTTTCTCTAGACTTTTCAAATATAGCATCCAAGCAATCAAAATCATTAAACTCGTATTAAAATTGGTGCTAGGCCACCTAATAACAATAGTCCGTAGCTATGGATCGTTGAAGTCTTGGAAAACGACCTAGAAACGCCGAACCCGATGCCGATCGGCCGGAATCCTAAGACATTTCACTTGCATGTTAGAATCTCATGCAAAACATCTCTCACACAAGGGTTTCAAGAAAAAAAAAGGGTGAGGGTTTACCTATGCAAGCAACGGAAGCGGTTCTCGGTTGTGGTGGAGGGTTTGTTGAGGAAGAGGCGAGGAGTTGCAAGAAGCGGACTCCCTTGGGCCCCACTTTGATCTTTGGCCCACCTTCACTCTCCTTCACACTCTTTCTTCTCTCTTTACTCTCTTTGCTTCCTCCTTCCCCCTTTTTTTATCTCTCTTCTCTCCGTTTGTTCCACCTAGGGCAAATTCGTATGGAGAGAGGGGGTGGCCAAATAGGGCCTTTATATAATGCCAGGTTTGGTGTAAATGGCCCTAAGGGATGGGTTTTTACCATACTAGCCCTAGGGATGTGTTTTTCTACCATTTTGGGGCTATTACGGGGCGTAGGAGTCGACACCCACCGTTGGATAATTGACCCTAGCGATGATCTACATGTAGACATGAACGGCCTGTCATTTGGATGCGTCGATCGACGGGTAGGATCAGAATTCAGTTCAACGGTCACCGACTATCGATCGGAGTCGCGGCTATACGAATATGAGCAGAGAAATATTCTTACTTCACGTGTGAAGTTTGGTCATAAACCGACGGTCCGAAATCCTCAACTTTGCATAAGAGTGGACGACTTAATTCACTTAAGTTCCAACTCCTTCCTTTAGGGTATTTGCATTTCTCATGCACTCATCCTTCGGCTTAAGTTGAACGGTTTTGGACAGTACCCCGGTTTGACTCCCGCGATGGGCGTCAAGTCCGGTAAGATGGACATTATTCTATAGTTTTGGAATTAGTGGCCCACCAACAAGCGATCTAGAGTTTGTTTGGAGAATCGGGGTAGCTATGGTGGCCCTCTGGCCATGATTTTCACTATTCTGGATTTCCAAAAATCTATCAATTTTTATTTTTATTTTATTTAATTAACTTATAACATCACTTAATGACCATTAGCACTCAATGATAGTTTAAACACGGGTGGACTAGTAAAGAACCGCACTAGTCCGATTTAATCACCGTAGGAAGCCAATGAATCCGCCAATCACTTGAATATCGTGTAGTGTAACGTCCCCACCCAACTGCAGCATATCTGGGCGTCCCACATAGGATTTGCCACAGGACTGTTCATTTAAGCTACTCATAGTGAGGTATCACAAATAAATTAGACCAAGATTAACTCAATTGAATAGACCAGACGAGCCTTGATAGAACTTGGTGCGGGCCTCCAAGCTAGATGACCGTTTACACTTAGCGACAACCCATGCGGGCTATACCGCGACATGGGAAGGTCAGAAAATTATAAAAATTCACGGGATCATAGATCTCACTGGGCTTGAGGACCATCACGGACCCAGTGGACACCCATAAGTGGAATCTGGCACTTGCCAGATGCGCCCCACCAATGTCAGAATTGGAATCTGACACGGGTAAATAAAACTGAGATTTAAGGCATTTCAGCCGTTGAATTTCTTCCAAATTTATGATAAAGGTCTAATGTATTTTTCTACGCCGCCCACAAAATCTGGGTCCCGATCGTGGCACGGTGACCGTTGATCGCGAATCAGACCCGTGCGACCAAACCCCATATCTGATCATTCCCAAATTTTACATGGCCCTTCATCGGGCCATGGAGCACCTATCCTATAAGTTTCATGGTCAGAGGGCCACCAGAACTGCCCCGGTTATCCAAACAAGCTCTAGACCGCTCGTTGGTGGACCACTAGTTCCAAAACTATAGAATAATGTTCGTCTCATTGGGCTTGACGTCCATCGCGGGAATCGGACCTGGGTACGGTCCAGAACCGGTCAACTTGAGCTGAAGGACGAGTGCATGAGAAGTGCAAATACCCTAAAGGAATGAGTTGGAACTTAAGTGAATTGAGTCGTCCACTCTTATGCAAAGTTGAGGATTTCGGACCGTCGGTTTGCGACCAAACTTTACCCATGGAGTAAGGATATTTCCCTACTCATATCCGTATAGCCGCGGCCCTGATCGACTATCGGTGACCGTTGAACAGACTTCTTATCATATCTGTCGATCGGCGCATCCAAATGGCGGGCCGATCATATCCATACGTAGATCATCATTAGGGCTAGCTATCCTACGGTGTATATTGACTTGTACACCTCATAGTGGGCCCTAGAGCTTAGAAAGACCTTCTCATAGGTCTAGTATAGTGAAAACCCATCCCTTAGGGCCATTTACACCAAACCTGAGACTATATAAGGGCCTCATTTGGGGCACCCCTCTCCCCATACGAATTTGCCCTAGGGAGAGAGAGAGAAAGAAGAGAGAAAGAGGAGAAAGAGAGAGGGAGAGTGAAGGTGGACCCTAGATCGAGGTGGGGCCCAAAGAATCAAACCCCACAACTCCCATTCATCCCGTTGATCGTCTAGGTAAGACCCATCACCCCTTTTTCCTTAAAACCCTTATGATGAGAAGGGATTTCATGAATTTCTAACATGCAAATGGTTGTTTTAGGGAATCCGGCCGTCCGACCCCAAAAGCCCTCATTCCTAGGTCGTTTTCAAGATCTCAACGATCCATAGGTGCGGACTATTATCCTTAGGTGGCCTAGCACCAAATTATAGTTGGAGTTTAATGATTTTGCTTGCTTGGTGTGTTGTATGGAAGAATCTAGGAAAACTTAGGAATGACATATTGTTGGCATTGTATGAATTGCATGTTTATTTTTCTTTGATGTTAATCTTGCCTCTCTCATAATCTAGTGTATGGATGATTATATGCTCATGTATGGTTGATTTCTTCTTCTCATATGTGTTGCTTCATCTTGTGTATGATTTATTGCTCTTGTACATATGATTTCTCAACATGGAGGAAGTGTTAACTTCCTCACTAACCCACACCACACACCTACACTTTATTCATGATATTAATAAATGCTTGTTAGATAAATTTGAATTGTATGTTGAGCAACATAAGAACATGATGTTGAATATGCTTGATGTTACATTGGTAGTTGGCATGCTATAAGTCACTATTCCTACCCTTGGGTTGGTCAGGAACATGAGGAGAGCGAAGGTGGTTCCGTTGGTAGGACCACCTTGAGGCTAAACCCATGGGTTTGGGCGAGTACGTGTGGGCGGCAGTAGTTAGGCTACATGGGTCGCTTGTACCCGATGTCGTTCCGCCACATACTTACCTGAGCTCGTGCGGTTTAGTCCACTGGCTAACTCACCTGGTTGTTAACCTTGTTTGCTCACATATGTATGAAAACTGGAACACCCTACCACCGTTGTAGCCCATCGATACCGGATGGAATATTGATCCACAGTCTCGTGAGCCGGGCATGGTGGAATGGGACACGGTGTCCGAGCTGTCGGCCTACGCTGGGGTGACGCGCCTCCCCGTAGTGACCGCGAGCGACCCCACATTCAGCACCCCCCATGTGCTTGAAGTCGGGGATGGGAGAAACCCGACGGGGTCAAGGATCGCGGGGTCTCGGCCTCACACATTGGGGGGTCTTGGCCTCGCAACTAGTTAAGGGCATTTGATACGTGGGGTGTATCAGATTTCCAAATCTGCTGGATGAATGGACTTAACTAAGAACCCGGTTAACATCATCATTGCATGGCATTAGCTAGGTTGGTGACTCGGCAGTCGAGGTCGCACTGAGGGAGTGTTGGCATTGGCGATCGTTAGATGTTATCGCACGAGGGAGCGTTGTGGCGAAGGCATACATCATATCATCCTGCATGCATGCGCATTAACAAGACTAGATAGATGTTTACGATTGATTGCTTTTCATTAAATTCTTATTATAATTGATGCTTGTTACAACTTAAGACTAATAGCACTCACTGAGTTGATCACTTACTCCCACTCTAGGATGGTGTTTTAAAACACCAACCAGACCCGTTGACAAATGCAGGTGATACAGATTTTGTGGAGTCTGGTGATGCGAGCCTCGAGGAGGAGGACGAGTTCTCTTACTTTCAGCTGATGGATGGTTCCCCATCGGCCTAGTTGACAGGATTTGGATCGCTGAGTTGTGGACTCAGCCCTATTCTTTTGGGCATGATATTCCTTTTGTGATTTTGTTGGGCAACACCTGATGCGACCCTTTTTATATCCTTTTAGACATGTATATAATGATCTATTTTCATTTCAGCAGACTAGTTGTGATTGTGCTTCATGTTTCAAGTAATTCCATGTTGCGCCTTTATAATCGCATATTAATGAAAACTGATATAAGTGACCCCAGGAACTCGGGAGTTGAGCGTATGCACGACCCCCGATTTTCAGGGTGTTACAAGATGGTATCAGAGCAATGGTTTAGAATTAATTGGGCCATGGGTTATGAACTCACTAACGCATCCGCTGACTTAGGAAGGGACCCAATAGTGATACTGAAATGATAGGAACCACCCCAGACACCTGAATCGATGAATCTTTAGAGGGAAGGTAAGACTTCCAACAAGTTCGGATCGGGGAACGAAAGAATATAGCGTCGCTAGAAATTGGGCCCGAGCATCTTACAGTATATCGGCTCATTGATAGGAACGAACCAAAAATTTAGTGATTAGAGGGTCGAAACCATTGTCCTATACCAAATGAGTAAATACCAGACTAAACTCGATAGTTCTAACCCAATTGGGGATAGAAATCTAAGGGTAAATGAAAATTTACTGAAAATAGTAGAAATGAGAATAAATTAGATTTTTACCCCTAATCAGGGGGAATCTCATGAAACCAATAAGTTCATTGCGTAAATGAGCTTCTCCTACCCTAAAATCATATATAGTACTTTCCTGGGGGCCTTATCGGCGCCCCAGAAATCGAAAAACTAGAAGTCCCAAGCAGTACCCCGGTGTGCCCACGCCCACTGGGCGTCCCCACGCCCAAATACACAGTGGGCCGGCGTCCCCACGCCCAAACACACAATGGGCCGGCGTGCCCATGCCCACCAGGCGTCCCCACGCTGGAATTTTCTATAATTTTGGGTCGACTTCAAAAATTCATATCTCCTTCGTTACAACTCCGATTTAGGTGATTCAAAAGCCAAATTGAAGCTTGATGAGTCTAGTTTTATATAAAAATAAGAAAAAAATAAAATAAAATTTTTAATATAGTTATATTTGGAATGAATTGACAACTGTCCAAAAAATTATTGGTTTTAGATAGTGGATACTTTTAGAATTTTTATAATTTATTTACGACTCTAAATTATATGAAATTTGGTGACATGATTTAAAAATTGATGATAAATCATTATAAAAATTTTAAAAATATTTCAGTTACTAAAAGTATTAAAAAAAATGTTGCAAAAATTAGGGCTATGTAGAGCCCATTTCCCTCTACTCCCACTCCAACATCCTCACTCTCCCATCCTCAAACCCATCTCTTCAAAATCCATCTTCTCCTCCTAAAAACTCCCCATATCCTCTTCCTCATATCCAAAACACCTTTCCAAACCCTCTCTTAACCATTTTCTTTTCCTCAATCCCATTCTTAAGTCCATCTACAAAATCTCATTCACAAAGCCAACATCAAACCTACTCTCTCCAACTAACTCCCATCTTTTCCTCTTTTTTTTTCTCTTTTCATATCCAACTCAAACGTATTTCCGAAATACATTCCCCAAATAAAAAAACCAACATCACACTTCATTCCCAAATCCCACTCCATTCACTCAGTCACTCTCAAAACCCATTACAAAAAAAAAATCCCTTCTCCTTCTCCATTTATTCAACTTTTCTCAAATCTCACTACTCACTCTCTCAAATTTGCATCTTCTCAAATCCTATTTTCCAAAACCTATCTCCAAGACCATTCTTAAAACCCCTTTCTCAAACCTGCTTTTAAAACCCACTCCTAAGAACCGTTCACAAAAACTCATTTCTAAAGGTCATTCCCCAAACCCTTTCCTAAAACTCAATCTCAAGCCCCTTTTTCAAATTCCCTCCCTCATATCCAATCCACCTCTAGCTAAGAAAAATGACCTTCCTTGCAACCATTGCCCCGTTTTTTTTTCCTCCAGGTGATCATTTCCCTCATGGGAAAGAAAAGACTGGCTCGCGAGGAGGCAGGCTGAGCCAGGAATCATCCTGTATAATTAAATTAGATTATTTTTAGTATTTTTTTTTTCCAAGTAGTTTCTAGCATGGTTGGATTACAACTCCTTAGAAGGATTGAATTTTATTACTTAAGATCTTGTAAGTTCGTATTCGATGCAAACTTCGCTAAAACATTATGAGTTCCTAAAACTTTTTCTTCCTTCCCTTTTTGCATCGTTCATAGCGTCATTAGCCCTCCAAATTTTTGAGATATCTTAAAACTTTTGATTCTTCCTTTACCCGAAATCAACGAAAGCAAAGTGTGATTTGCTCATAGCCCACGCCCATAAGATCAAGATGACAATATACAGAAACATGTTTAGGCCCTTAAGGGGTGTTTAGCACATGGTATTTAATAGGATTAGGTGGGATGAAATTGCATTTGGTCTGTGTAATTACATCCAACATTTGAAGAGGATAGAAAGGGTAAGATTAGGTGGGATGGAATTGCATTTAGTTCCATGAAATTGCATTTGATCCCATGCATGAATTCCATGGATTTTGAAATCTACTACACATGTAGGCCCTACATTGAGGCATGCGTTAAACCATGCCATCCATCCATATGCACCATTTACATGTGACATTCTGATTATATACGTGTACAAATGAATGACATCCGTTGTGAATTTAGTCTGCTGATTACAAATTTCATGGTCCACCGAACATGATTTAGCTTAATCCGGTGTTTTCCGTGGCAAAATTATTATTATTTTTTATCCCAAACATGGGATTGGATGGCTGCAATACCATGGTATTTCCAGACATGCAATCATTGTGAAATAATGATGTTAATCCCATCTAATATAATTCAACACCATTCAATTCCACTAACCAAACATGCCCTTAGGCTTCCAAATCCCAACCCTTTCCTCCCTATTCCACTCACCTCTCTCAAATCCAAGGGCTTCGTGAGGCCAATGTCATATATGGATGATATCCATGCCGTTCATTCAGTTTTTTTGAATTATTTTAGGGTATGAGCCAAACAAATAGACGGCTGAAGTGAACCACACGATGAGGACTGAACTCCCACCACTAAAAACATTTTTTTGGTATATGTGGAAAATGACATGTCAAAGAATGCACTCTACATGTTCCATAATATGAGGAGGTGCAGATGAGGCTTATTTTAAGATCATATAACAGTCTCTTCAATAATTTGGTTAGGAGCTGTGAAGCCCGTGTAGCTGTTCATGTGTATGATCGGATAATTTGAGTTGGGATCATGCCTGATCTTTTCACTTTTACAACGATGGTGAATGTTTGCTTTAAGAATGAGATGATGCATAGGCCAGTTGAGTTTGTTGCAGGTGTAGAAGATAAGGGGTTTGAGCCAAAATGTGGTTACTTGTAATTCATTGATTGATGGATGGTGTGAGTTGGGTAAGACAGAAGTTGCATCAGACATTTTGCTGATATTGGGTGAGAAGGGTATCTTGCCGAATGAGGTTAATTATACTTCATTAATGAAAGCATACTATAAAGAAAGTGAGATTTAAAATATATATATGTATATACATGGTATAGCTCGTTGAACTCTATCGCCTAATTTGCTTGCTCAGCTTTACCATTTGAGGTGTGCATGCAATAGTTGTGTTGGGTTTAGTACTAAATGGGACCATGTCAAGATGCGAGGGTAGTCAATGTGAGGCTCCGCCATGGCCAGCTCCTAGATCCTAGTGTCATATCTCGAGTACTTCCCTAAGTGCAGACTATGAAGCATTCGCACACACCCTCGTTGCGAATGAGTCAGCCTACCACTATAGTGTAGTCACGCTATTTTGGAGAGGAGAGTAACATAAGAGAGCCTTCAAGGTAAGCGAATTTGTTATACTAGGACTGAAGAATGAGGTTTATTTGGTTAGTTACAAATGAGGACCCGTCTTCCTTATGTAGACCTAAGATCCTTTTAGCTACCTTACATGGATAGTTAAGATAAGGCTTACGATGTCATCCCGGGCCTTTCTAGGGTCACCATCCCTTCTAAACCCTAGAGAGAACTCTCCCATTCTAGATCTACTCCAAAAACCCATCTTAAACCCCCTTCACAAATCCAACACTAAACCCATTTCATTTTTCCAAAACATTTTCATCAACAATCCATTTCCTTGCCAAGGGAAGTGGCATTCCTAGCAACTGTTGCCTCCTTCTCCATTCTGTGATTCTTTCCCTCATGAGAAAAAAGCACCCCCACCCTCGTCCGACCCA
Source organism: Magnolia sinica (assembly GCF_029962835.1). Classification (NCBI taxonomy): domain Eukaryota; kingdom Viridiplantae; phylum Streptophyta; class Magnoliopsida; order Magnoliales; family Magnoliaceae; genus Magnolia; species Magnolia sinica. Next base: position 72,094,356 of record NC_080587.1, on the reverse strand, counting down.
GAAGAATAGAAGCTTAACACACGGATAATTAGTAGTTTGTTTTGAGTCAGTTAGGACTATTTCCATGTGTTGAAAGATAATTAGAACTTTTACTTGACTAAGTTATATTTCACTTACATTTGGAATATCTATACTGAAATCCATATTGTAGGATGTAACTGGTCATACTAATGACACTTTGAATCCAATATGTATGTATGGATTGCCTTGAAATTTTCTTGTTGCCTTGTGAATGCCTGTAGGTATGATTGCCTTACTGCATCCTTGTTAACGTTATTAGCACTTCAAACCACCAAAATACTTTAAAAAAAAAAATAAATTTCGACTATTCCTTTATTCTTGAAATTTATGAAACTAAAGTGCAGTCTACTCCTAACCCACTAGACATGAGATCGAATCGGTGATATACATCTAAGATTTTATACTACTAGAAACATTTTTAGGATAATCATTTGACCATAAGCATCGTAGGAGATTTAAATCACTAAGTTAGACAAGAATTAAAATGAGAACTCTCTTGGACCAAGACCTAAAGGACAACCTTATAAATAGGAGATTTAAACATTCCAATAATAGCCGTTTCCTAAATATTTAGATTGATCGGACTACGGAATTACGGAAATATACACCTGCGAAGCATTCGCGGCTTGACCCAATTCTCAATCCTGGGCGACTACCAATGGACTCACTGCTTTGATCGAGCAGAAGACCAGGATCCACCAGGATAAAGAAGGGATACGATGAGCCTTCTACCCTGATCAGGTAGATGATCGACGTATCGGGTTCACGCCTACTACAACCGTCTCTCCGTATTGGTCTACCATTGAAAATAAATATTTTTACTCTAGATAGAGGAAAACTGTTGCCATGAATCTAAATCTTTATAAATAAATTTTAGTAAACTATCAGGGTGAAAAAGTTTTAAGGGGGGTAGACTAAAATGAGCCAGCCTAGCATAAATAGTATACACCCAACCATGCATATAAACTTGAAATCAACAAACCTGGGCAAATGAAATAATGAAGCCTTTACTTAGAAATTATTTTTAAGGGGGTTAGATTGTAACATCCTTGATTTTCACTGTTTTGGATTTCCAAAAAATTCATCAATTTTTATTTTTTATTTTATTTAATTAACTTATAACATCACTTAATGACCATTAGCACTCAATAATAGTTTAAACACATGTGGAACTAGTAAAGAACCGCACCAGTCCGATTAATCGGCCGTAGGAAGCCAATGAATCCGCCCAATCACTTAAACATTAAGTTTAACCCTCCCACCCAACCAGAACGGTGTCCTGGGGCGTCCACGTAGGATTTGCCACAGGACCGCTTGTTAAGCCACTCATAGTGAGGTATCACAAATAAATTAGACCAAGATTAACTCAATTGAATAGACCAGACGAGCCTTGATAGAACCTGGTGCGGGCCTCCAAGCCAGATGGCCGTTTACACTTAGCGACAACCCGTGCGGGCTATACCGCGACATGGGAAGGTCAGAAAATTATAAAAATTCAAGGGAGCATAGATCTCACTGGGCTTGGGGACCATCGCGGACCACGGACCCAGTGGACACCCAGAAGTGGAATCTGGCACTTGCCAGAATTGGAATCTGGCACTGGTAAATAAAATTGAGATTTCAGGCATTTCAGCTGTCGGATTTCTTCCAGATTTACGGTAAAGGTCTAATGTATTTTTCTACGCTCGCCCACAAAATCTGGGTCCCGATCGTGGCACGATGACCGTTGATCGCGAATCAGACCCGTGCGACCAAACCCCATATCTGATCATCCCCAAATTTTGCATGGCCCTTCATCGGGCCATGGAGCACCTATCTTATAAGTTTCATGGTCAGAGGGCCACCAGAACTGCCCCGGTTATCCAAACAAGCTCTAGACCGCTCGTTGGTGGACCACTAGTTTCAAAACTATAGAATAATGTTCGTCTCATTGGGCTTGACGTCCATCGGGGGAATCGGACCTGGGTACGGTCCAGAACTGGTCAACTTGAGCTGAAGGAAGAGTGCATGAGAAGTGCAAATACCCTAAAGGAAAGAGTTGGAACTTAAGTGAATTGAGTTATCCACTCTTATATGAAGTTGAGGATTTCGGACCGTCGGTTTACGACCAAACTTTACCCATGGAGTAAGGATATTTCCCTTCTCATATCCGTATAGCCGCAGCCCCGATCAACCATCGGTGACCATTGAACAGACTTCTCATCATATCTGTCGATCGGCGCATCCAAATGGCGGGCCGATCATATCCATATGTAGATCATCATTAGGGCTAGTTATCCTACGGTGTATATTGACTTGTACACCTCATCGTGGGCCCTAGAGCTTAGAAAGACCTTCTCATAAGTCTAGTATAGTGAAAACCTATCCCTTAGGGCCATTTACACCAAACCTGAGACTATATAAGGGCCTCATTTGGGGCACCCCTCTCCCCATACGAATTTGCCTTAGAAAAGAGAGAAGAAAAAGAGGAGAAAAGAGGAGAAAGAGAGAGGGAGAGTGAAGAAGGGAGTGAAGGTGGACCCTAGGTCGAGGTGGGGCCTAAAGAATCAAACCCCACAACTCCCTACCTCTTCTCCAAGAAGAATCCTTCCTCTACAATCGCCCATTCATCCCGTTGATCGTCTAGGTAAGACCCATCACCCCTTTTTCCTTAAAACCCTTGTGATGACAAGGGATTTTATGAATTTCTAACATGCAAATGGTTGTTTTAGGGAATTCGGCCATCCGACCCCAAAAGCCCTCATTCCTAGGTCGTTTCCAAGATCTTAACGATCCATAGGTGCGGACTATTATCCTTAGGTGGCCTATCACCAATTATAGTTGGAGTTTATTGATTTTGTTTGCTCGGTGTGTTGTATGGAAGAATCTAGAAAAACCTAGGAATGACATATTGTTGGAATTGTATGAATTGCATGTTTATTTCTCTTTGATGTTAATCTTGCCTCTCTCATAATCTAGTGTATGGATGATTACATACTCATGTATGGTTGATTTCTTCTTCTCATATGTGTTGCTTCATCTTGTGTATGATTTATTACTCTTGTACATATGATTTCTCAATATGGAAGAAGTGTTAACTTCCTCACTAACCCACACCACACACCTACACTTTATTCATGATATTAATAAATGCTTGTTAGATAAATTTGAATTGTATGTTGAGCAACATAAGAACATGATGTTGAATATGCTTGATGTTACATTGGTAGTTGGCATGCTATAAGTCACTATTCCTACCCTTGAGTTGGTCAGGAACATGAGGAGAGCGAAGGTGGTTCCGTTGGTAGGACCACCTTGAGGCTAAACCCATGGGTTTGGGCGAGTACATGTGGGCGACAGTAGTTAGGCTACATGGGTCTCTTATACCCGATGTCGTTCCGCTACATACTTGCCTGGGCTCGTGCGGTTTAGTCCACTGGCTAACCCACCTGGTTGTTAACCTTGTTTGCTCACATATGTATGAAAACTGGAACACCCTACCACCGTTGTAGCCTATCGATACCGGATGGAATATTGATCCAAGACTCATGAGCCGGCATGGTGGAATGGGACACGGTGTCCGAGCCGTCCCTACGCTGGGTGACGCGCCTCCCGTAGTGACCGCGAGTGACCCCACATTCAAGACCCCCATGTGCTTGAAGTCGGGATGGGGGAAACCTGACGGGGTTAAGGATCGCGAGGTCTCGGCCTCACACATTGGGGGTCTTGGCCTCGCAACTAGTTAAGGACATTTGATACGTGAGGTGTATCAGATCCCAAATCTCTTGGATGAATGGACTTAACTAAGAACCCGGTTAACATCATCATTGCATGGCATTAGCTAGGTTGGCGACTCGGCGGTCAAGGTCGCACCGAGGGAGTGTTGGCATTGGCCATCGTTAGATGTTGTCGCACGAGGAGCGTTGTGGTGAGGGCATATATCATATCATCCTACATGCATGCACATTAACAAGACTATATAGATGTTTATGATTGATTGCTTTTCATTAAATTCTTATTATAATTGATGCTTGTTGCAACTTAAGACTAATAGCACCCACCGAGTTGATCACTCACTCCCACTGGGACGGTGTTTTAAAACACCAACCGCATTGTTCATAGATGCAGTGATACAGATTTCGTGGAGCTGGTGATGCGAGCCTCGAGGAGGAGAACGAGTTCTCTTACTTTTAGCTGATGGATGGTTCCCCGTCGGCCTAGTAGATAGGATTTGGATCGCTGAGTTGTGAACTCCCTATTCTTTTGGGCATGATATTCCTTTTATGATTTTGTTGGGCAACGCCCGATCGACCCTTTTTATATCTTTTTAGACATGTATATAATGATCTATTTTCATTTCAAAGATTAGTTGTGATCGTGCTTCATGTTTCAAGTAATTTCATGCTGCGCGCCTTTATAATCGCATATTAATGAAAATCGATTATAAGTGACCCCAGAACTCGGGAGTCGAGCGTATGCACGACCCCCAATTTTCGTGGTGTTACACCCTCTGGCCATGAAACTTATAGGATAGGTGCTCCATGGCCCGATGAAGGGTCATGTAAAATTTGGGGACGATCGGATATGGGGTTTGGTCGCACGGATCCGATTCGTGATCAACGGTCACCGTGCCATGATCGGGACCCAGATTTTGTGGGCGGGCGTAGACAAATACATTAGACCTTTACCGTAAATTTGAAAGAAATTCGATGGCTGAAATGCCTAAAATCTCAGTTTTATTTACCAGTGTCAGATTCCAATTCTGGCATTGGTGGGACGCATCTGGCAAGTGCCAGATTCCACTTCTGGGTGTCCACTGGGTCCATGGTCCGCGATGGACCACAAGCCCAGTGAGATCTATGCTTTCCCAAAATTTTAGATTTTTCTGACCTTCCTCGGCTGCTGCACGGCCTACACAAGCTGTCGCTGAGTACAAACCGATCATCTGACTTGATGGCCTGCACACGGTCTGATCGTGACCAGACTGGACCACTCGTGTATAAGCTAACATTGAGTGCTAATTAACGGTCAGTAAGTGATAATATAAGTTAATTAAAAAAATTTTCAAGAATTTTTGAAAATTCAAAATAGTGAAAATTCAAGATGTTACAGTTATACACTAGAGGTAACATGCTTAAGAGAATACATATGTATTTCTCTTAATGTCATGTTCAAAAACTTAATACTCAACTCTTCATACTTATAAGCGCAGAATTTTAGAGCATAACATTATAAGACTTAGTAACTTCACTTCATTAGCTAGTATTACTAGTTACCTGTCATAAGATCACTTCATTATAAAACTTAGGGCTCACAATGATGTTTATTTGTCATATAACCTATTCATAAGATCACACAGGCATGGATGAAGGCTAAACACAAATATAAGCTTGATCCAAAACTTTTGGTCCCAAGATGTTTTCAACAGTAGTCATTCAATACACACTATTTCTTGTGGTGTGGTCCACTTGAGCTTTGTATATGCTTCAATTTTAAGATCATTATTTAAAATTATCTGGTAAAGTGGATGTACAGAGTCGATAAAAGACATAAGTCATAGTGGGCCCCACAGATTTTGCTCATTACGCAATCGGCTTCCTCAAAACTCAGGGAGCCCGCCTATGTTTCATGGTAATGGCATCGATCCTGATGGGCATGGTTAGATCATAGATAAGCAACAAGGTGATCCCGCAGTTTCTATGGTCAGTCTCACCCTCCCCGACGTCCCCTACTGTTTCCTTTACCGTGGCACAACTGAGTAATAAATCATGGTAGATGTTGGGATCTAGGCCTATCATGGGGTGGAACATCTAATAGACGGGTTGGATGGATCTCAAAACATCACAGTGGGCCCCACACAGCTGAAAAGAGGCTAGTTACCATACATCCGTACGTATTTGTATTTGATCGTTTCTGCTCCAATGGTGCCGAAATCATCATATGGCCAGATGACATCAAAATTAAGGTGGACCATCCATAAGATGTGCCCCACTATGAAAAACAGTGGAAAAGTAGGTACAAAAGCTGCCAAATTCAGATGGGTAAGGCCATCCCACCGTTGAAATATCTTGATCTTTTGGGTTTCCAATCATAACCGTGGGGACCAACTTTTGTACGGTTGGATGTCATAAAGATACCCCGTGAATCCCACTACTTTTAAACTGAGGGTTTTTTTTTGGGCGGTTGAACATTGTTTTCAATGGGTGCTCCACCTTTTAAATGGTTGTATGTCATGCACATGGGACGCGGATTGCGTCCTACCCTAATCCGTCCGGGCAGGGCTCTGTGGGACCCACCGTGATGTAAGTGTTTTATCCAAGCCGTTCATCTATTTTCTCAGATTATTTTAAGTTCTGATCCTAAAAATGAAAGAGGTTCAAATCTCCAGTGCACCACACCAAAGGAAGCTGCAGTGATAACGATACTCACCGTTGAAACCTTTATAAGGGCCACCGTGATGCTTTTTTACCATCCAACCTATTCATAAGGTCATGTAGACGTGGATGAAGTGAAAAAACAAATATCAGCTTGATCCGAAACTTCTCCAGTGCCCAGAAGTTTTTAATGGTGGACGTTCAATCCCTACTTTGTGGTCCCGTTAAGTCCTATAACTTTCTCATTTTTTGGCTCATAACTTAAAATGATCTGAGAAAAACTATGAACGGAGTGGATAAAACACCTAAGTCACGCTGGGCCCCACAGAGCCCTGCCCGGACGGATTACCTGGGGATGTCATGCACATGCTACCTGTGGATGTCATGCACATGCCACGTGGGCATGCTTAATATACGGTGACACGTGGCGGACAACCAAAGTGGTGTTATGGAACTCCATCTGGATAAGGTGGATCCCTCGACAGGACCCCACGTGGATGGGGAATGGATGATTCTCATTTATTTTATTAATGATATGTGGGGCCCACCTATAACGTTGAGGTGAAATCGAAACCGTGAACCTGGTGAGCCTCCTTACATTAACGATGCATTATCCCGAAAATGTTCCTGATCCAAAACTCAGGTGGGGCACACCACAGGGAGCTAATGTACAATCAAGACTAAAAGCAGTGCATTTCCATGATGTGGCCCACCTCAGTTTTCAAATTGCCTGAATTTTAGTCTGTTCCTTCATCCTCATAGGACGCATCTTCTGAACGGATTGGATATACGTATTCACAATACGGTGGACCCCACATTCGCTCTAAAATTTTCTACGGCTGGCATCACCCTCCCAATGCCCCCATTTTGACCTTTGGTGTGGCCCACTTGAGTAATGGATCAGGATGTGGGTATTGGGTACTACCCCCACCAGGACTTAACTAGAGACGGACGGTCCTGTTAGGGGCTCTTTGGGCCCATCGTGATGTATGTGTTTTATCCTAGCCGTCCATACAGTTTGAAAAATCATTCTATGTAATGAGCTAAAAATTGAGACGAATGAAATACTCAAGTGGACCATACAATAGGAATTAGCGTGGATTGAATCCTACCGCTGAAAACCTCCCGGGGCCCACGGAAGTTTTGGATCAATCTGATATTTATGTTTTCCCTTCATCCAGGTCTATCTGACCTTATCAACGGTTTGGATCTTCCGGGCTCATATACTAAAATGATCTTTCAAAATGGATGAACGGAGTGGATAAAACACATATACCACAGTGGGCCCCACAGAGCCCATGACACGACCGTCCGTCTCTACCTAGGTCCTGGATGGCACTCACACATACACTGGGTCCCACAAACTCATCTCTCTTCTTAAAATGACCCTAACCGTTGAAAAGGAAGATATAAGCTAAGAACCGTTGACAGATACATCATTTTTAGGTAAGTCAGAGATTGAACGGTTGGTATCATTTATGGCAACTCATACTTCTCCCGTGTCCTATTTGTTCAGAGAACCACCTGATCAGTTGCCTACTTCATACGCAGGCACTCAGAAACTGTACACGTGGCATATACCACCAAACTAGTAAACCACCCAAGCTAAATCATATCCCCAAAGATCAGATTGCAGGGCAATCCTAACCTCTGATTCGTGGTAACTTCTCAGTTGAAATAGCACCGTTGGATTTTTTTTTTCCCTTTAATTTGGACCGTACAATAAATGTCCACCAATCAGATGGTTAAACAATCAAATCATCTTAATTTTTGGTTCATTATACATCTAAAACAAGAATCATAATTTGGACAGTTTAATTGACTTTATCGCATGCCACATATGCAATTCTTAAGTGCCAGTGTATCATCTATCATTATCTACCAGAGTATCAAACTTTTTCTTTTCAATTTAATAGGCCGCGGACTATAAAACCAGAACAGACAGAGTGAGAGAGTTAGAGAGAAAAAGAAAGAGAGAGAGAAGGGGTTGGAGTTTTGGCTTGTAGCGGAAGACAAGACAGACAACGTGCAGAGACCGTGCAGCTTTCGTTAAAGAAGCAAGAAGACAATGTCTCTTTGTGTGAGAGAGAGAGGCTTTCGTTTTCGAAGAAAAGAAAGAAAAATAGAGAAGGAGATAATGATACAGACGTTTTGGTAATCCCTAGGTACACTGAGATAGACTCTTTCTCTCGAGCTGCTGTAGGGTAACTCGCGCTAGGTACCTAAGTGAGGTTAATTTCGTAGGCAGAGAGATACATGTGTGAAATTTTCATTAGATCCAACCCGTCTATTAGGTACATTGATTTATTTTAACCGTCGAAAAAACAAATCATGATCATCCAAACCTTGGTTGGGACACAATACAGGAAATGGTTGAAATGAAACATCCACCATTAGTTTTTTTTAGGACTTATCTTGGTATTTATAAATCATCCAATCCATTCATCTGATGTTATTCATCTGGATGAAAGAATTACCCAAAAATCACATCATTCTGAAATTCAAATTGGCCATAACTCGTGAATATAGAGGTTTTAGGTATACATGTTTTAATAGTGGCGCGCCTGAGTGTTTAGTCATTCTAATTATTGTTAGAAAGGCTCAAAAAACGGTGATGGACGTGATGGACGGTATGGATTTTATGTACGGTAGCTAACTAACGCGAGTTAACCGAGTGTTTTCCCTCTCCTTTTCATTGGAGAAGAGAGGAGAAAATAATGGAGGAAGGAGTCTTTTGTCTGACAGATCCTCTGTTTCTCTCTCACTATCAGACAAGACACAGCCCCACGCGTGACTTATCACGTGTGTCGCATGCCTCTCTTTAATAGCCTCGGTCAGTGAAATGGACAGTTAGATACTCTGCCCTTCCTCCTTTATTTTGAGGGGCCACAGCCCCCTTATGTTAGTTTGCACCATTCATGTGGAGAAAAAGTTTTATACTCTGCCAGACTATGACAGATGATGCGCAGGCACTTACTTAGGAATGAAGTTAAAAATTGCTTACGTGGCATACGATTAATTCAGCTTGAAAATTTGTCCATTATTTGTGGTCCTTCATGATGTACATGGTATATTCTCCCTGTTTGTTGGTGGGCTTATTTTAGGACAGCCCCAGGATCGAGGCAGATCGAAAACTCAAGTGTCCCAGCATAAAAGGAATAATAGAGATTGAACATCCATATTTGAAAACTTACCCAGAGTTATATGAGTCTTGGTTGCCTTGGAAAGTTACTCAGATTTCTATGGCATGTGCCCCATGAAGTTTTTAATGGTGGCCATTCAATCACCCTTGTTTCCTGTGAGGTGGTCTTGCCTTAATTTTGGACTTATCCCTTAAAATGAGTGGTGAAAATGAACAAACAGTGTAGATAAAACATGTACATCTCAATGGAGTTATGAAGAATCATGAGGCAATCACGTCTCTCATGTTTGTGCTTATTTCCTAAAATGAGCTGGTGAAATTGATGAATGAACAAAATATAACAGACACATTACAGTGCGCCCCACAAAGATTAGAGCCAACGACAATCCACCTTTAAAAAGCTATTCACTTGCTATTTGTCATGTTGACTTTGTTACATCTACTCCATCCATTAGTTTCTCGTCTTATTTTAGGATATGAATCCAAAAATAAGAGGGATCCAAAACTCGTGGGGCACCCAAGAGGAAAAAGTTGAGATCCAACATTGACCATCGAAACATACCTTGTGGGAATGATCTCATGGATGATTTGGATGGCATGGCCCCTGGATGGCTCAATGGTGAGTGTTTCCATCCCTCTTGCTTCTTCTCATGTCGCGCAATTCAGTTTTGGATCTACTTCATTTTTTGGCTCATGTCCTAACTTTTGTCAGCAAAATTGATAGATAATATAGATATGTAGATACCTACTAGCAAGTAGGTTCAAATTCAGTACCTTGATTGTGATCAATGGCCTGGAGTTAATCAGAAATATGACAGGTTTTGACTAACTTTGAAGTGATTTTAAAGGGCTAGGTCATGGATTGGGATGCAGTTGGATCATTCAATGGTGTGATGAATGGCCATTATGAGGTTAGGGCATTAATGGTGTGTTGAATGGCCATTAACTCAGGTTTTTTTTTTGTTAATAGTTGGATAAAAGTTAGTTAAGGTTTTAACTATCAAATGGGGATGATTTATTTATTTATTTATGATTGTGGTTAAGATAAAGTGTTTAACCACCTTTAGCTAAAGGCAATAAAACTTTAACTGCCTAACTATATTGAGGGTGATTTTGTGTGATTTCTCTAAAATCAAAGAATCGTTAATTTTGATGATTCTTTGTTCTTATTTTGAGTGGGCTTTGTTGTGGATATAAATTGATGTGGTCCACGGATTCTTCCATGATATGCGGGGCCTACAAATGTAGGTTTTTTTTTGCAGATGACCTTGAGAGTTGTGATGAAAACGGATTTTTACGTGTGAATTTTTATTTTTTATTTTGGATAACTTAGTACATCATATGGGCTTTGTAGTTTGTTTATTGTAGAATTTTACTAAAAAATTTCAAAATTCCCAAAGAGTTTCCATAATTTTGAAGTCCAACGTTGAAACCTTTCTAAGGCTTACAGTAATGTTTATTTGTCATCCAACCTATTAATAAGGTCACACAAACATGGATGAAGGTAAAATACAAATATTAGTTCATCTAAAACTTCTGTGGTCCTCAGCAAGTTTTCAACCATAGGCATTCAATTCCCACTGTTTCCCATGGTGTGGAATGAGCTGTAACAACAGATGAATGGCGTTAATAAAACACATCCATCACAGTGGGCCCCACAGGAATCCACACCACTCTATAGCATGGTGAGCTCCTTACTATTCTATAGCGAGTCCCTTTTTGGCCCAGGTGATCTTCAAACACGTGGCATATTGCAGGGCCACGTGGTGTATATGTGTGTGACATCTATCCATCCTGACATGATTGTTAGACATACAACAAGTGGGCCACTGTCAAAAACCTTGGACAACCACCCAAAACCCTCCATATTCAAATGGATTGACGGTGTGGATAAAACACATATATCAACATGGGGCCCACAAATACATTGGATTTCAAAATCCACAAGAAACCGCGCAGTATCTCCTAAAAAGTTATGAAGGTATAGTCATTGATAGGGGACATCAAAAAAGGATTTATGCACCCAGCCTAAATTAGTTGGGACAAGGTTTAAATGATGATGATGAAAACCATTTTATTTCAAATTTAGATTTTAACTGAAAATAGTCCTTTTATTGAAAAATAATCTCTTTTTTTTTTTCCTTTTAGATAATATATTAAACAATCTTTCATTTAAAAGTCGTCCAATCCCCAATTTCCAGTTTTCTAGAATTTTCTATAAAAAAAATTTCTTACTAATTTACGAGATATGAGGCGTCTCAGCCCACTTGTCTGAGTTGCACTCAACTCATCTGGGTCTACGCGGCCCAGGACCCACCTAGTTAGTCTGTGTATCCGAGTCCTTAAACCATGCTTTCCGCATAAGAATACCAAGTTCACATGTGGGCTGCTGGTAGGGTTGTCAACATGCCGAGCCTGAAGTTGGCTTTGGCATGGATTCTGAAGTGTTTAGGCCTAGCCTGACAGTCTGGGACTCTTTGAAGATTTTGCAAGGCCCATTGGCAGCCCTAGCTGGTAGCTGCCAAATACTTCTTAAACCCCTCCACGTGTCCTTTGCACTACTACTCATCTTCAGTAGGGCCCATCACATGATCATCGTATTCCTGGGCAGTAAGACACAATACACAGTCCAGTTATCTAAGTGCCCAATACATATCCACGGTAAAAGGTAGGGAGTTGAGAGCTGATGAGGTACTCTTCAAGTAGAGAGATGCTTCATCTTTCAAGGGTTACTAGAAAAGAGGCTTGCTTGGGGGGCTTACCCTCATGGCCCAGCAAACAGGGATGACCATCCATCTGGCTGGTCCCACCGTAGAGACAGCCTACAAAGTTTGAGGCCTTACATTGTCCATGCATGGAAATGTAGACTGTTGTTTCTGTTGGAACTCCAGTGTTCATAGGACTTTTCTGAAGTCCCCGAGTCTCCTACGCAATACAGAGTATTGCTATATTATAGGGTTTTGCCATCTCTAGTCTTAACTTGGGGTACTTAGACATGCACAGGGCTTTGAACATGATCTCCAAATGTATAGATTTTCTCCTATACATGGGACCTCCTACAAGATTGGGTTTAACATAGTAACTTCATCTTGTGTTTAGTGATTTTCCAAAGTGGGCCATCAAGTGTTCTAAGCATAGGATAGAATGGACCTTCAAATGGCATCAAGTAGGGTGCAAGAAGGCGTTCCTCAAAAGTTTCCGCACGTGCATGTGGCATTCTTGGCACGTATGCTATCGCGAAGAAGTTTCCTACTGAAAAAGAGGCAAGGTGAAAGGCAGTGTTGATTAAGCATGTATACTGAGTGAGCTTGGCACGAATCTAAAGTAATTTAATCCATTTTTCTTTTAAGATTGTTCTTGGAATGTTTCTTAGACTTGTAGATTGGTAGATCGAGAATTCAAGAATTCAGATTTAGTAGCAAGTGCTAAGAAAGAGATATTGGAGATTGTTCCTTTTGGTGGTGTTAAATACAGGCAACGCTAGCAAATTACATGCTTTTAGTTATGACCTTTGGAAAGTTGTGACAAATTGGAGAGAAAAAAAAAATCCGTGAAAGCACTGGTAGTTTTGACAGAGATGGTGTGTCAAGAAGTCCGAACTCACGTGGAGATTGTAGTTTATCCATCTCAGATTTGGAATAAATTTGAAGAACATTCTTTAAAAAGTGGTGTTTTACAAGTGCATATAGACTATTGGATTGGTGATTTTAAATTGGATGAATTTGTGAAAAGGAAATTACCGAGTTCAAGCATGAGGATGATATTTATGAACTGAACAAGGTTGAAAGTGAAGATTTTGTGACACTTCTAGTGTCATGGAAAAGGAGGAAGAAAATATGGACGGAGGTTTTGAGTCTACCAAAAATGTGTAATCAGGATATTGGTATTGAATATTTTCTTTTTCTTTCTAAATATGGAAAAATGGAGAATATCAAAGAATTGAAGTTGGTTGAAGAAAATTTCAAAGATACAAGTGGGTTCCACAATCTCGAAATCTCAAAAGTGTGTTTCACCAGTTTAGGACCCATAGATTCTAATTACTTAAATTCTGATCGCATCAATTTTGACAAGATGGACCGTAATAACGAGTCTGTCATAGGGAATTTCATTAATGGAGAGAAGGATGAGAAAAGAAGTATTCTACTTAAAAAGCTATGAACTGTTTTGTGTATGAATGTATTGATAAAACACCGTGTCTTAAAATATCAGTATGTGATGGCATTAGATAGTTCTAAATTTAGAATCCATTGGTGAAGGTGACAAAGCAAAAGTATTCAAAGATGAAGAGAATGTAGGAACACTTATTATCCAAAGCTGAAGGTCAAGATAAAGCATGTAAGGTTAAAA